>NC_056725.1:44637562-44678539 GCF_019279795.1 Protopterus annectens
GACTCTCTTCAAGAGTGGATGGGAGATCGTAGGTTTACCCCGGGTATCACTTCTGTGTCACTGTTAGACAGAGGCACAGTATACTAACCTCAAAAAAGGGCATAGCAAAATTATTTTAAAATGGGTGGCGAAAGCCAAACACACTCTGGCTGGGCTTATAAATGCCCTAGGGCAGATAGCCTAGTATGAACCTATGAACCTATGAACCTATGAACCTATATATATATATATATATATATATATATATATATATATATATATATATATTCACTCACTGACATTTTCAATATAGGGCAGCATACTTTGTATAATGTAATAAGGAGAATGAAAAAATTTAAGAAATTTAGTTTTTGGAATTGTTTGTTTATTCTGCTTATTCCCTCAGCTCAAAAGGACCCATTCAGATACATGCAGAGTCAAATTTTAGCCTATTCCTCAGCAGACTTTTTAGATATTTGCAACTCTTGAAATAGTTAGGTGCCTACTTACAGTCTGTTTTCAGCTCACTCAGACACTTCTTCACTTTTGTCTGTAAACACATCTCTAGTGTTTGTGTCACTTTAGTCATTCTGCCCAAATGTTCATTTGGGATCTAGTTAAATAATGAATGAGTTAAATGGTGTATCACACTTCGACAGCACCACTACAATGCATGAGTTGTACAGCACTATTAGTTAAGCAATGCACGAGTCAGACATTGTACAGCACTACAAGTTAAGCAATGTATGAGTTGTGCAGAGCTACTAGTTAAGCAATGCATAAGTCAAAGACTGTACAGCACTACTAGCATACTTCTCAACTGCTCAGATTTTCACAGAATGTCCAGATTTTTCCTCATATTTTTGCTCATTTCTTCATAAAATGTGTAGTTTTCTGGCAAATTGAGGACTGAAGTCACTAAATAATGGCATACATTTGAGATTCAATCTTCATATCCTTCAGAAGATGCATGCAAATACAAATCTTGTTATTAAGAGTTGTTGTTATTGTTGTCTTTCGGCTTTTCCTGGTTAGGGGTCGCCACAGTGGAACTCTGGTTCGCTAATGATTGGTGGTAGATTTTCATGAACGCTGAGGTGCCAGCTCGACGTCCAACCTTCAATGAAGGCATGCCCATTTACGCATGTCTTTCAAACGCCCACCCAACCGCGGGGAGTACATGCAGAATCCACACAGAAGGCACTCCCCGCACTCCAGCCGAGAAGCGAACGGGAAAACCTCGTGCTGTGAGGCAACAATGCTACCGCTGCACCACTACTGAACTCCTGTTATTAAGAGTAATATTTAAAATAAGTCCCTATTTTTGGGCCTTTACCCCCCCCCCCATTATTTTAGGCTTTGTCAAGATTTCTCGCACTCAGAGGTTGAGAGATATGATTATCAGTTAAGCAATGCATGAGTTATGCAACTTAACTATTAGCTCCCTTTACCTCCTGACTCATGAATTGCTTAACTAGCAGTGCAATACACCATCTGACTCATATTTTGCTTAGCTAGTAGGATACACTGCCTAAGTCATACATCAGCTAAATACTAGTGCCATCCAGGCATTGTACAGTACTACTAGTTAAGTAATGTAACTGCGGTGATGGTGCTGTGGTAGCATTGTCGCCTCACAGTAAGACGCTGTCTGGTTCGATTCTCAGCTAGAGCGTCTTCTGCGTGGAGACATGCGTGAATGGGCGTACCTTCATTGAAGGTTGTGCATCAAAGCTGGCAACTCGGCACATAAAAATCTACTGCCAATCATTAGCAGACCGGAGTTCCGCTGTGTTGACCCCTAACCGGGAAAAGCTGAAAGACACAACAACTAGTTAAGTAATGCATGAGCCAGACATTGTACAGCACTACTAGCTAAGTAATGCATGAGCCAGACATTATACATCACTAGTAGTTAAACACGGTTTACTATCAAATGGGCGATCGGACTCTGTGCAATTCACAGTAGTCCAAATTGACCCATTTGGTAGAATTGAAAGATCGAATCCAAAAATGTAGAAATGTACAACAGCGACTGCAATACAGCAACCACTGTTGTGCATTTCTACATTTTCTTGCAGATCGCACTATAGTGGGGATCGGAAAATGTACCCTTTACCTCACTATAGTGTGATCTTGGAGTCTGCATATCTAAGTAGCAGGGGGTGTGGGGGGCATAGCCCCCCACATGGTAAGTGCATGGGGGCTTGCTCCCCTGCAAACACGTTCTTTACTGTGCAACGCACAGTAATTCCATTTGCGGAAATGTGGTGAATGTTTTAATTATATGTGTGTAGCACTACAGGTTGAACATTGCATGTGTCAGAGTGTGTTAAGCAATGCATGAGTAAGACAGCATAAGCAATGTATGAGTTAGGCATTATACAGCACCATGATCATATATATACTGATGTCAGTGTTTGCGTTGTACACTTCTACTACTGTAAGGGATCTAACTTCTAATGCTACATTTTTTTCTCCATGCTCATTCTTTTTTGATGTCATTCTTTTGCAGTTATTTCATTAGTTTAGTTTTTTAAATATGTTTTTTTGTGTTCAAACAATCCAGTTGTGTGGTTATCAAAAATATAAAACAGAGAGCAGTAACAATACAGTGAATTCAATACCTTGCCAGTGATATTACAAAAACATTGTCACTGTGTTTAAAATGAAGACAGACCAGGTCTTGTTGAAGTTTTCCTAAAACAAACAGCAGCGGTACACTTCCATTTGATGACTAAGCACCCAGTAGGGCAGTTTCCATAACAGGAATGCTACTGATACTGATAATATAGGAGTGACATTCTGTATAGCATGCAAGAAAATTTGTAGCCCAACTGACCTCTGGCTCTTGGGGTCAGTTTATATATAGATAAACTGTTATGGACAAATGTTGCAAGTCTTCCTCTTACAGTCTTGGTCCTAGCTTTTGATTTGTGGACACTGACTGCTCACAGCTGTTCCAGTCTGTTTTCTCTGATCAGGATACCCAGCAATAATTGGACCTGTGCAATAAAGAAATGTAGCATGAAAGGCCCTGGAGCATGTTTTGGGGCCCGTATTACAGTCTAGTATTACAAAATGCTGATTATCTCAACAGATTAAACATTTTCACTTGTTATCCCATGTGACTATTACATCAGCTCTGTAAACCAATTAATTATTAAAGTAATGAAACACAAATGATTTATTATTGGATGAATTTCTGACATATTATTTATAACAATTTAACCTGGTAGGTACAACGCTTGGTCTGTAATTATAATAGAAAGAAAAAAGGGAAGAAAGGGAGACTCTCTGTCAAGAATAAAGTACTTCCACAGTATTTTTCTTTTTTACTGTCTAACTCCATCATGGCATGGTAATCCTTCCATTTGACCCTGTTGTTATGAGTGCTGCAAAATCCAGTTGCCCAGTTGCTAAAACCCAAGTCATTACCATAAAGTTTATGATCTATAGGTAACCACTGCAATGGGAATAACATGAACATTGTGGAGATACTGATCCCTGCATAGCTTGGCAAGTGCTAAGTAAATCCTTTAACAGCTTGTGCTACGAGGAGAAGGAAATGATTCTTTAGTAAGCAAATACCATCTAGGAATGTTGTGTTGCTTTCCTTCTTACTGGTCATGCACAGCTGCAGTACATTAACACTCATCTACTTGCAACAGCTTGAGTCGAAGACGCTAGAAAGAGCTACTTAAAATTCAGTGACTTTTCTAAAGATGCAATGGAATAAAATATTGTATTTATTCCGTCATTATCTGAGAAACACCTTCAATATAAAATTGCCTGTGTTCCATGGTTTCCTCATGCTATTAGATTTTTAAATGAGTTGTTCATCATGACACTGAAATCGGGTACTGTGGGATTTAAACCTACATGAGTTGCATGCAGCTCGTTTGCAGCTTTTTAAGCCACAGAATAACTATACTTCCTGCCTTATACCAATATTACCAATAGTACCAATGAGTCGTTTCTCATTTTATTACTTACACTATACATAACCCTGGATTCAGGAATTTTTCTTTGTTTGTAATAGCTACTTCATTAAAAACATGCAGTTGTTAAAGATTGCAGGTTAAGTCAGTTTAAACTATTGCACTATAGTAGACATATATACCTATGTATTTCCACTGGCCTACAGAAAAGAAAAGCAGATGGTATTCATGCTAAATAGGGAATATGTGGCCATAATATGATGGAAACTCCTCTACTCATTTTGAATAATCCCATGGGATTTTTTACATCCAATTCAGGAAAATGGGACGTCAGTTTAACATTTTATCTGAAGGATGACACACTCAGGACTGCAGCACTATCCTTCTGTACTGTCAGTAATGGAAAGTAAATCCAAACCCTGAAGGAAGGAGAATAGAACTCACAGCCTTCTGATCTTCAAGCATCAAAGATGTGAGTGGGCTACTTGTTGAGCTACTAACGGTGATTGCTGGGCTACTGACACTAATGGATGATGCAAAACTTAATCCCTTCAGCAGTTAGTTCTGAAGCACTTTTACATGGTAGTTACCAAAAGCCATGGGATGCATCTCAAAAAAAGGGGAAAGGAGCTACAAAAAATGTTATATCTATTCAGACATATCATATTAGTTGGTGCATGTCCAGTAGGTAACTACAAAGTGCTCATTTTAGTTTAGCACATCACACAGTTTACAGCCCAACATTTCACCACTACCTATAAAATATTGCCTTTGATTTCACACTCTTGTGTGCACCTTTATTCTTTTGTATAGTGCCTAGTCTGTATAACCAACATTTCCATCCAACTCCTGTGCCATATTTCAAATTTTGGCTTTATTTTATTATATTTGCAAACATCAGACAGCCAGGAACTATTCTAGCCTTGGGATTTGCTGTTTTCTTCTTGACATCTTCTTTAAATCAAAACACCAACAGCTCATGACTTATTAACTCATAGAGATGGACCTAAAACTAATTTACTCTCACACTGTATAAGAGTTACTCATTGCAGAGGAAGTAATTCTCCCAGAAAAAAGTAGTAGTAACAGATTATGGTAGCTTATTACAGGCTGAATTCCTTTTTAATTGAGTTTATCATTTGTTAAATGGGTAAGTGTGCTCATCCAAAAATGCTTTTCAGTCATGACCTGGGCACAAAAAGAAGGAAAATGCAGTATATGTATATATATATATATATATATATATATATATATATATATATATATATATATATATATATATATATATATATATATATATATATATATATATATATATATACATACACATATATATATAGCCAATTTAGTGTGACTAGTCATCCGGCATATTCTAGTCATCCCGCATATATTTGGGATGCAGGAGTAGCCAGAGAAACCACAGATGAGGAATACATACAAACCCCTCAGTGATACTGACTTTATGTCTTTTCATTCTTTCTGCTTTTTCCTCCTGGGAGTGAATAAGCTTAGAGGACTTCACAGGGATAAATCAAGAGGGAATGATGACCACCAATTATGCAGTGAGAGGCCTGAGAGCTGTTTTTGGTGAACAATGGACAAATTACTACATTCTGTCCTTAGGAATGGATTGATGCCAGAGAACTGGATGATGGCAACAGTGTCACCCTTATATAAAGCTGCAGACTGATTATACTGTAATTACTGAGACATGAGACTTGATGCACAAAATATTTCTGCATGGTGCAAATATTTTAAGACTCCTATGCCTTTCTAACTTCTGCTGTTTTTGCATTTGAGGCCTGCATCACAGCTGAAAAGGGTCGTTGGACTAGATCACTTACCTGGTTAGTAAACAGTACATAAAAAATAAATACACTCTCGAAAGGAGCAATTTATAGGCTGCTTAGCTTAACATCTGTCTCAAAGACACAAGGTACAGAGTTTAATTCTCACCTTTGAGGGGAAAATGGCTAGGCTTAAAATGGCCTGTAAGGGCAACTAGCCTAGTACTTCCATATGAAAAGCTGGATATTACCAATTACAGAATTTCTTTTCATTATTTTTATGCTGAACAACACAGTCACTTTAGGTAATAAGGTTAAACCACTTGCTGAAGACAGACATCCACTGGAACAATGGCTAATGATAAAGAAGCTTTTCTTTAACATTTACAGGGTTGCTTGTAAAATAAATGGTTTCACTTCAGAATCCTGAAATATCACAATCCTGAACTTCATAATCCGGAAGCCCAAAATCCAGAAAATTCAAAATCTTGAAAACTCAAAATACTGAAATCCAAAATACTGAAAATACACAGGATACATATACTGACTATAGATAACACAAATCATATGACATTCCACCAAATATAAGCAGGGGACAGTATAAGAGGTTTCAGGCATTCTGCACATTCTAACTCACTCACAGCTTGCAAATCGCCTGCAGTGGTTTATTGGTATGGAGAAAGCTGACCAAGACATTGGTAAGCTTTCCTTACCCTTTGTGAACAGTGCTTTTGGTTACACAACATAACAGCAGCAGTACCACAATGAATGTAAATGATCTTAAGCTAGCATCTCATCTGAGGAATGGCACAACCTTGCAGTAGTGTGTTCCCACTTTATGCTGGAGTCAGATGTCACCATTTAGGTATAATCAGTCACACACTATATTTCATACCCTCCTAGTAGAGAAATGAATTTGCTACAAGGGATGCCACACCAGTATCCAGTGTGGTGGGGAATGACCTGCTTGTTAGGAGTATCTCCCCAGGGCAGACAAAGAAAATGGTGTCACTATTACAATAATTCTAATCATGCAGTATAGTGTGACAGCAATAACAAAAGTTAGCAGAATGTTTGAAGTCCTACAGAAAACACAAACACTGTTGGCAACTCCCTGCTGGGTGAGGAAAGCAATTTTTTTTTTGTCTGTAAGTTGTTTTTTTTTTATCTGCTCCATTTTGTTTTCTGTTTTAAGAAATCTGCTTGGCCTTTTTTTTTTCTATGTGGCAGACTGACACGTAAATTACACAGGCTACATATTTCACATGGTTTTTTTCATGGGTTAATGTATTTTTTTGAGTAATATTTAAATATACAGAGAGGGTGGCACAGTTGCACAGCAGACAATGTTGTCGCCTCACAGCAAGAGGATCCCCAGTTCAATTCTGGGCCGCAGTGCCCTGTGTGAGGAATCTGCATGTCGTCCTTGTGTTTGCGTGGGTCTCCTCCTACACTCCAAAAATATGCAGTAGGTAGACTGGCCACTCCAAATTGGCCAAAGGGGTGAGTGTGTATGCAAGTGTGTGGTGTGGAAGAATGACCGTGGCAGGGCTAGCTCCCTTTTGGTGTAAATCTTGGCTGTAGATGATTGCCACTGTTGAAGTGACACCCCAACCCCATATGCAAAAATGGAGGGATGGATGAACTTAAATACAGGGTATATCTGTGGTTTTGTCTTTTCTGATAAGACTCTAGGCCTGCAGAAACTGTAGGCACTGTTGGCAAGTCCCTGCTGATTATTTTACCCACCCACCATCCCATTCCTTCATCTGCCTTTTAACCTTGGTGATTTTTAAGCTGCTCATACAAATTGTAAAGTTTATAAACTCCTCCCTTTCTACACTCCTGTTTATATCTTGAATTATTTCTACAAAACAAAGAATTTTTATTGAATAATCACACTTTTACAAGCTGTTTAAAGTAAATTGCTGTTATCTTGAATTATTTATTGCCATTCCTTAAGTTTGTTTGTGGTAGCATTCCACTCCGGACACTCTTTTACTGTGCTTTTACATTAGGAGGACTGGGATTATTCATCTAGTGGTAGTAGGTATTTATCTGATCTATCTGAGTTGGGAACCACACAAGGGCTCACTAGACAGTTTTCTGTATTTTCACTGCTGGTATAAATTTGACACATTTGCACTGAGCTGCTTGTTGTGCCATTGCCCTGCTTATTTACATTATACTGTGAAAGTTTACTGTGCTATTTATTGGGGGTTTTTTGCACTTCTTTAAAGTTTAAAGTTGCATTTTTAAACTGCTATAAGGGCTGTTGTTCTGCAATGATATATATTGTATCCAGTGTTTCTTAGTTAGCATTAGGCATCTGTTTGAGGTTCCTCAAGACCTGGGTTCCATACCATTCATTTTACATTAAGAGGGTCAAAGTCTGCAGATTTTTGGCAGGAAAGGGCTGATTTCAGTTATCTAAGCTGGGAATTGCTGGTGGAAAGCTCATTGTGTGCTTACCCGACTGGCCATAGGGCATAGTTGGTGTAAAACTTGCTTTTTTGTGATTGTATATAAGTCTCGTATTTGCATGAAGTTGCTCTTCATGCAACAATGGTTTCTGGTGCCTTGTACACATGAAATCACCAGAAGTTGAAATTTCCCTATTGCCCTTTATGTGGTGAGCAGCATTAATACATTTAATTAGGACCCTTTAGCTCCACCTTACCATTTTATAGCACCAGGACTATTGTTGCTCAGAGAGCATCTAGTTTGGGCACTGAGCTGCATCACTGGTTGGGTTAGCTGCAGATTACACCAACTAAGCACCTTTCCCTCATCCGATTGCCAACACCTTCCACTTCTATCCATTGTAAGTGCACAATTAGGACCTACAACCGTGATGGGCACTTTCCTGCTACCTCTGCATCCAACTTGATGGACTTGGGCATACTGCGGTAATGTAACAATTGCCTTTTGTACACTGACAGCCACTTAATTCTCAAACAAACAAATACAGTATGTGAGAGATGTAGTAATACATTGACACTGGACTCTAGACTCTCATATACAGTCACAAAAAGCAACAAACAGGTTGGCAGCAACTTATACACAAAGGACTACACATATAGACCCATATATACAAAGGTGCTCACATGTAACTTATCAAAACCTCAAAGGCCTCTCAGCAGCAGTCCTCAGAAACTGCACATGCACACAAATAAGACAATTCCCATCCCAGCACATTAAGCCACATCTCTTTGTGTCTCAGTTAACAAACCCATAAGGCAAGACACTCCACAACCCAATATTTGAATCATAGGAGTCTCCATTGTGCAACTTACTCTGAGCTCCAAAATGACTTTTTATACCAAGTAATCAAGGCAATAGAAGAAATAATATGCCAATTACTGATCTCTAAACTGTTTAAAGGACTAGTGATGAAACTGGAACATAGATTATGCCTGAGAAGACATCTCGATATGGACAAAACCAATAACCACATGAACACACTCTAGTCACTGCTCACACCTTCACAGCAAAATAAAGCTGTTTCTGCCTTTACATGAAGCGGGTATTATTTGTTATTTTGCTGTGAAGTTATGGAGAAAACCAAGTCCCACATTCTAGCCAGCTTCTATTGGCTGGTTATAATGAACAAGATAGAAACAATTTATGCAAGGTGTCTCAAATGTCAAAAGATTGCCTTAAACCCTTGCTTTAGACTACAGTTAATACTTATGGCATGATTTTACTCTGACAAAACAAACCCTCTGACTTGATCCTTCCCAGAGACACCTCTGGAACTTCTCTCTGTGATATCTGATTGTAATTGCAGTCCCCGTAAATGTGAATCAGTATGCTAAAACTATAACAAAATTGGATGGTTATGGATGGACTGCAAAAATGAAAATGTGAGTAAGGGAAAAGAAAAAGAAAGAGAAAGAAAAATAGAAGAAATTTTAGAAGTAGTAGAAATAGAAGAAAGATGAGATGAGAAAAAAATAATAAAGACATAAAATAAGGTTCTGAAAAAGTGATAAAGAAGAATTGGAATGTAGTAAAAGGAAAAAAACATTCTATTGGTAAAGTGTAAAAGACAGAAAACAAAAATTTAAAGGGATAAGTACAAAAAAGGTAAATGGATGAAAAAAATATATACAGCTAAAATTGTGGCTTGGTTTAATAGTTAATGTGCTTGACTCACAGATACAAGATAGCGTTTTATCCTCACTTTTGGGAAGGAAATTGGTTAGGCTTACAATGGCCTATTAAGAAAGTTAGCCTAGTAATTGAATATGAAACCACGAATCAAGGAAAAATGAACATTTTGGAGTGATTTCTGTAAATGTGAATGGTATTAAGAATATACTAAGAAGAAAGAAATTTTGGAGTGTTGTAATACATGCAATGTAGATGTAATTATATTAAACTACACAAGATTTTTAACAAATGAAGAAAAATTACAAACAGAGAAACTATGGTAAAAAGATAATCTGTAATTTGAGAAATAAGAGATGTTCTGGAATAGCTGTATTCTGTGAAAATACAGTGAGGATATTAGATGTAACTTCAGCAAAAATTGGAAGATTAACCATTGTCGATTTAAAATGGAAAGAACAAGTATACTTGAATTATAACATTACATGATTACACTGATTGTAAGGAAAGGGAAAGCATATTTCCTCATATTTTAGACTATATAGTGATTAATAAAAATATTATAATTACTGAGACTTTAATTGTGATTTAAGAGGCAAGTGTAAAATGAAAGGAAATAATATAAGAAAATGTTGAAACAGGATTTCCTGATCATCTTACAATTTGGCTAAAGATAAAGGAAAATAAGGAATATATAAAAATAGGCAAATAATAAAAATGATAAATTAGAAAGCATGGAATGAAAAAGGAAATCTATTAGTATTATAGATCTTTTGATCATATTACTATGAGAACCTTTTATAAAAATTGGTCTAAATGGTGGATGATATTTAAGGAAAATTAAAAAAAAAATGTTTTTTTACAGTGGCAATATGATATGAGAAAAGTAGAGAAAGAAAAATATAAAAGAACATATAACAATGCATTGGAAGATTTAGAACATAATGATGGAAAGTACTTTGACAAAAAAAATAATTATATGAAAGAAATCAAGAAAAAAAAACAAGTATTATTATATCAGCTAAGATATTTTTCACAAGGAAAAAGATAACAAGTATCGAGTTACTTAAGCAGATTAGTAAAGGAAGATGGGAGTATTATGAGAGAAAAAAATGTAAAGGCAAAATAGAAAAAACTGAGGAAAAGATTATGAATAGTGTAGTACAATGTGTACAAGAAATATTTAAAGATAAAAGGAAAGTACTGAAAAAAACATGGAACATAAAAAAGGTAACAGAAATAGAGAATAAAGAGTTGAAAGAGGATATTTCTTTAAATGAGTTAGCTTACTATTAGGACAAATAAATATATATTTGGTTACAGGACAGACGAAATAAGGTATGAAATGTTTAAAAAAATTAAGGGATTGGCAAAAAATATCCTTTTAAGATTTTGAATGAATGTTTCAATGAAGGTTTTATGCATAAACAATTATGTATTGGATACATAAATTCATATGGTAGAAGGAAGACAGAAAACAATTAAAAAACTGGAGACCAACTAGTATTGAATAATAATGATTATAAGATTACTATGAAAATAATGTTAAAGAGATTTGAAACTAAAATGGAAAATATTATGGAAGATATATATATATGCATATATATATATATATATATATATATATATATATATATATATATATATATATATATGTATATATATATATATATATATATATATATATATATATATATATATATATATATTACAAAGGGGAAAGGTTGTCAAGTATTACTAATGATAGAGACATTGTGGATGATATTATAAACAGAAAAGAAGCAAAAATCATGATGGGAGACCTTAATAAGGCATGTGCCACAATTAGCAATGAAATCTTATCGGTAATAATGAAAGAATGTAAGTGAGAAAGTTAGGAAATTATGTATGTCAGCATATACGAATACTAAAGTAAAAATACTTGTAAATTGATGGTTAAGCCAAGAGCTACATATAAAGAGTGGTGTAAGACAGGCATGTCAAATGAGTTGTACACCCTTTGCATTGGTTATGAATGTGAAAACATGCAAAATTAATTACCAAATGAAGGAGGTGAGGTATATAACATCAGAAAGGTTAAGAATTCCAGTTCTGTTAACATGTGTAGATGGCATTATAATAATTGCAAAATACAAAATTTGGATAAAAGAAGTAATAATTTGCACAAATGAGTGTCTAGAGATGATAGGGGTGGCTTTAAATAAAGAGAAAAGTAAAGGTTTAGGTGACATAGTAAAGATCAGGTGTATATGAATGAAATTTCTGAATTACATAATAAAGATGTAAGTAGAATTAAGTGGGGGGCAGTAGAAGAAATAAAACAAACCTGTTTTTTCTGGAGAACATATAAATTATCATTCAGAAAAAAAGCTTATCTGATAAATTCAGTACTTATTAGGAAAAATAACATACTTATCAAGTGTATTTTTGTTGCCAATAATGCTTGAAAAGGAATTATTGCAGATATTTTTTTTCATTTATATGGGGTTCTAAATTAAGCCAAGTAAAAAAGGAGTTTTGTATGTAAATAAAGAAGGAGGTTGACGGTTAATTAACCCAGTGTATATGCTGCTTTATTAAATTTGTACAAAAAGTGTTAACGTGGATACATGAAAAAGATGAGAGATTAGTAGTAAAAGTGTATAAATAAAAGTATGATAAATTTGGGAGTGGGGTAAAAAAGAATAAAAGAGAAAAAAAGAGTGTATAAATAAGGAAATAAAATATTACCAAGAAAAATATTTTTTGTGGAAAATAAAAGTTGATGATATAGAAAAAGGCAAAAAAGTATGGTATAAAACTGCAATGAAAAAAACATTACTATGTAAAACCATGGGAACATTTAACAGATGAAAAATTAAGCTATAAAAATAAGAAGCAAATGGTTTAATCAGAAAATAGAGTGTCAAGATTTGAAGATGTGGAGGCTAGTAATAGATAAATTGCCAGTAAAAGGACGTAGCCATATAAGAAGAAAAATGATAGAATATGTTTACATTGTCAAGAAGAAACTACAGAACATGTGCTTTTGAAATGTAAAAGAGTAAAAATGTTATGGGTAACGTATGTACAGAAGATTTTTTGAAGATATAGAAGTGGAAAAAATAAACATGGATATGATTAAATACTGATATAAGAATAGAAGTAAAGAATATGTTAAAACATATATAAAAAGTTACTTTATGTTATACGAGTTATATATAATGCAAGAATAAATTAAATTATGCTTAATGGTAAATGGATTATAGCAACAATACTAAGTAAAATCAGATGATGGTTATAGAAAAAGGAATTGTGTTCTAACAGGGATAAAGATTTAATATGACTGTAAACATATATATATATATATATATATATATATATATGTGTGTGTGTGTGTGTGTGTGTATGTATACTTATAAATATTTGTAAATATGTAAATATTTTGTAAATAAGAGTTATACTGAATATACTGAATATAAATAAAGGAGCTCTACTCACTTTAAAGGTATAAAATAAGAAGCGATGGTGTAATCATAAAGTAGACTGTCAATATTTTTTGTGGAGACTGGTAATAAATAAATTGCCTGTAAAATCCCATATAAAAAAGTGAATATGTTTATATTGTAAAGAAGAAGAAACTATGGAACATTGTTTTTGAAATGTCAATGAGTAAAAAAGTTATGAGGAAACTATGTAAAGACAATTTTTTTGAAGATATAAAAGAAGTAGACAAAATAAACATGGATATGATTAAATATGGATATTATAAGAATAGAAGTAAAGAATATGGTACAAGACTATATGAAAAGTTATTTTATGTTATATGGATTATATGGAATAAAGAATAAATGAAATTATGTTTAACGTTAAATGGATTTTAACAACAATAGTAAGTAAAATTAGATGGTGGTTATGGAAAAATGAGTGAGGGAGTCTAACAGGGATGAAAATTTAGTATGATTGTGGAAGAAATGTTGAATATGTGCAAATAAATTTGTATATCTGTGTATTTTTACATTTGTAAATATTTGCAAATATGTAAATATGTTGTAAATAAGAGTTCTTTTTGTATATAAATAAAGGACCCCTGATTAAATGTGCATGTCTTGATCCTAGTGCAGTGGTGTCTGGGAGGATTGTGCACAACATGAAGTGGCCAATGGAAAGAGCAGAGGTGAATGTCAACTCACAGCAAGAAGTAGAGGATACATAGATAGTGTTTCAAACTAATTTGTTTACTGAGTTGGAATCAATGGTAAAATAAGATTATATTGTTACAACCCCCCAGTCAGGAGGGTTGCATGATGATATATTACAACAAATGTTAATCGAAGGTGAGCTGGAGAATGGTGAAGAAGTATCTTGGGGTGAAATAATGGATAAAATACATAAAGAAAATGTGGAAGTAATTACAAAAGGGGACATTACACCAGAAATGAAGATATATGCAGAGACAGCCAGAAGTAAACCTAAGCAGAATGAAAAAAGAGATGATAGCCTGAAAAGAAAGTATGAAGTGAGAATACAAATTAAGAAGGATGTCAAATTAAATAGATACAAGGTATGGAACACTATACACTATAATTTTACCTTTGGGTGTGAAAGTACAGGAGGCAACAGCTTTTATTTTGATAAACAGACTTTTGTGACATTTGAGACTATTAATGGAATGTAATTTCTTTTTTTTTTCTGCAAATCTGAAATGAGACAAAATGATAACCCATGGAACAATTACATAGTAAGAGCTTTTCTGGGAAAGTAAAAAAAAATCACATACAATTTCAGACAGAAGTAGAAAGAGACTTTGAAAAGACATTTTAAAATGTTTCTAATGATATGATAGACATTTCAAAAGTTTATGACAATAGATGTTTATGGACTGAGAAATGGGATTGTAATGCTGTTCTGAAAATGGAAATGAAAAAAAAAAATTTGTGCACATTCCAAGTGTTGTAAATGATGATGATAACAGGTGTGTAGTAAAATATTAGGGACAACCAAAAACATTTTTTTTTGTGTGTGTGGTAAAGGACATTTTGTGACTAATTGTGATAAAAAAAAATGTTATTTGTATGGAAACACAGGGCACGATGCAAAAAATGTGAACTATAATATAAATGTAAATAAACTTGTCATTTATAGATGGATTGCAAAACCAAGCTAAATGACAATGAAAAAACAGAGATGGACATAAAACAAAATGGAAAAAGAACTAGAAATTAAAATTGAAGATAATCTAGAAGAAGGAAGAGATAAAAATAAAGAATGAAAAGATAGACAGAAGATAGAAAAAGAGTCAGAAATTAGGGATGAAGAAAATGTAAATTGGAAAGTAGTAAAAGGAAAAAATTCCATTAGAAGAAGAGTTAAACATGGGGAAAAGGAAATTTAAATGATGAATTTAAAAGAAAAAATAAAGGATATGGGTAATAAAATTGAAAAAGGGTAAATTATTTCCTTTAAATTAAGGGAAAGAGAGTAACAATTTAAGAATTCTTTCAGTAAATGTAAATAGTATGAAAAAATATAAGAATAGGGATTTTAGAATGGTGTAATAAATGTGATGTGGATATAATTGTATTAGATAACATAACATGTTTAACAAAGGAAGAAAGATTGTAAACAGGAAAAAAATGGAATGGAAATATAATATGGAATTTGGTAAATGAACATTCTTCAGGAATAGCAGCAGTGGCGGCTGGTGACTTCAAATCAAAGGGAGACAGGTGAATGGGTGGGGTCAATGGGAATGGGTGTGGCCAACTAGAAAGGGGAGGAGCTATGCTCAAAACCACAAAAACTGTAACTTTCATTAAATACGCTGCCCTGGGTACCAAACCGTCATTATGAGAGTCCAATCAAGACAAAATGAAGTGTAGAAGAAAAATATTTAAATGCATTTGCTGCATGACAGCTTACTTAATATCTAGATGGAAACAAAAAAGGTTGTGAGGCATGAACAAATAAATTACTTTTTAAATACATTACTGGAATGTCAGTCAAAATCAAGTATAAGAAAAACAAGCAGCACTCAACTCAAACCACTTCTCCTTGCACTTCAGTTCTAATTATAATTTATATTCATCTTTATTAAAGTACCAAGTAACATGCTGAAAGTAGCAATCTCTGTGATACCCCCACTTGTAAAAACATTTCTTATCCAAAAAAGACCTGCTGCCTAACAACTATCTACTTGTTTCATGGGGAAAACATGATCAAAGTAAAAAATGAAAAGCAAACAAGAAACAAGCTCAAGATACATTGCTTAAAGAATTACTGTACATGTAATGGACCACTCATGATAGACTGGCATTCTGTTTGGTTTACAGGTAAAGCCTGCAAAGATGACTGCAATGAGCTTCTTAAAATAATGTAATCCTGTCCTTTATTACAAATACTGTCATATGCATTTCAATACCCAAGGCTTATACATTATCTAGTTTAGTAAGTATTCTCTGCATGGCAACCAAAAGACTTTCACTGTTGGCAGTTCTTTAACAGTATGCTTATTAAAGCCTACTTGCATCTTACAATCTCAGACAAGCTTACCTGATGGTCATTAAAGCATTGCTACTTAAACACAGAGCAACAGGGACTTTGAGTAATAATAAGCATAAATCAACAGTTTAAAAATATGACAGAAACCAGAACATTCTGCAAAATCAAGGACAGAATAAAAGTAGCACTTGTGTCTACTTTGGATGGGGGGATACTCTGCACATTTATACTGCATAACTGCTCCTTGCTTTGCTTGGACACATCCAAAGTCACTACATGGGGGAGTGGGGTGCAACAAGTGTGTCACAATTTGAAATGTCTCTGGCTGACTGATGATCCTGACACATTTGTCATACCTCTCAACCTCATAACAAGAAATATGGACAAAGCCATACATATAAGTGGGACAAAGACCCAAAAATGAGGACAATTTTTAAATATTGCTCTTATAAACTTAGAAAGATAATAGAATAGTAGGTCTTGCATTAGTATGAATTTTCTGAAAGGTACGAAATCTGAAACTCAAATGTCTGTCATTATTTTCTAATTTCAGTCTTTAATGAGTTGCCACTAATTTGCCAAAAAAACACACAATTTTATGAAAAATGGACCAAAAAGGTGATGCAAAAATATAAAATAGCCACATAATACAGCTGGGAACCTGTCAAATAAGGGACACTTTTTTAATATTAGTACTGCTAACTTGAGCAGCGGACAAAATAAAAGAATCTACATGCATTTCTGAAATAAAAGTAATCTGTAACTCTGATTATTACAGTTATTTCTTAATTGTAAGCCCTCCACTTGTTCTTCCAAAATTGCCATTTTGCGGTGGGATTATTAGGGGAAGAACAACATTCTGAGCCAAAATTGGGGACAGTTGAAAGGTTTGGATATGCCTAGTTCTATAAAGCAATTTATTTGCACGCACCTCTCAACCTGTTAATGCAGGAAATCTGGACAAGGCCAAATATACTGGGGGAACATATAAACAGTACTATAAATTGTTGTATAAACTGAGACAATTGATAGAACAGGTCTTGCTTTAGTATGCATTTTTCTTTTTTAAAACAAGTTTATTGTTTTTAACATATAAAATAAATATCATAACAATTTTATACAAGTAATTAAAATAGAAATGATTATAACATTCAATAAAATAACCAAAGTATTTATAAAGACATCCACTACAATCAAATCAATTAATTAAACTAAAATACCATGCTATTGAAGTTAAGATTTTTTTAACAAATTTTGTAAAGTATCCCATATAATATAATAAGATGTTTTTCTAATAGTTCTTGATTTAATTGTCATCAATTCCATATGGCACACTACAGTCATAACATTTTTAAATTCATTAAACGAAGGAGGTGTATCTGAAATCCAATTTCTGGTTATTATTTTTCTAGCCACTGCTAGAATAGACCATAACAAGGGAAGCTTAACCTTTTTAACACTTTGAGGTACAGGAGTGTTGAATAATATAAGAGATTTAGAAATAATGAAATTATCTGTAAAAAGAGCCTGCAAAAAATCATTGATTGACTTCCAATATTCTTTCAATTTTATACAGTCATAAAACATATGTGCCCAATCAGCATTAATTTCTACATTACATCTTTTACATAGATTGCCTTTATTATTTATTTTATTCATCATCAAAGGTGTATAAAAGGATCTATGTAAAATTTCCAAGTAAAAAGTCTCCAGATAATGGAAGAAGTAGTTTTATAGGCAGATTCCAATATATATTGTTTATCTTGTTGATTTGGTGATTCACCATTAATAGAAGTCAAATAATTCCAATAGGTATCTACACTGTAATAAGTTTCTTCTCTGATAATTTTATGTATGTATGAAAGCTTACCTTTATCAGAAACTTTATGTTGTAAATTTAATATCAAGTAATCAATCAGTGTTGGAATAGATTCTTTAACTGTTATAGACATTAAATCAATTTTATTAATGAGATGTTGTCTAAAGGTCTGAACTTCTAACCAACAAGTTTCTCTCAGATCAAATTCTTGTTTTAAGAAGTCTAAATTTTTAACTTTATTATCAGATAGCAACTGATACCAGTACTTTAGATCATTGTCTGTGACTGAATGAGTTCTTTCAGAAGTGGATGACAAAAGCATACCTCGTGTATACATTATAGGGAATATAATAAAATTCCATTCCTTATATTTAGGATGCATGAATATAAAATTACGATAACTAATAATAATGTTTAATGGATAACTAACTATATATTTTGATGTAATAGGTGAAGTACAGAATTCTTTTAGTAACCATAGCATGGAGTTATTTACAATCATATTTTTATGTGTTAAAGAGATTTTCATGAAGTGAATACTAATTAGTTCCCAGTAATCTTTCCATTTTGCAACATATGACTGATCTATTAACAAAGTAATAACCTTTATAATAGAAGAGATAGTATATAAGTTAAAGTCTGGAAAAGAAATGCCTCCTTGAGACCAGCTACTAGTATGTTTCTTTAATGCAATCCTAGGTCTATTAGGTGCCCATAGGAAATTTAACATTAGTGTATTCAATTTCTTGATAATTATTTTTGTAGGTGGGAGTATTATTGATTGTATTAAGTATAATATCTTGGGGAATATTATCATTTTAATAATTGTAAGTCTCTCTTCCATAGTAAAAAAATATTATTCCAGGTATTGAAAAGATTTTGTATATTAAGAAGACAGGTATTATAATTATTATGTATAATAGATTTAATATCTTTAGTTAATATTATACCTAGATAAGTTATCTGACCTGAATTGGGTATATATTTACTAAAATCACTAATGAGAACATTTTTTCGTGTATATATAGGTAGTATTTTAGTTTTTTCTTCATTGAATATTAAACCAGAAATATTTTTAAAATTCATCATTTTATCAAATAGAGACTGCATAGAAGAATTAGATCCTGCTGATGTAATTAGAACATCATCTGCAAAAAGTTGAATTTTAGATGTTGTATTTTCATCTATTTCAAATCCCTCTATATCAGTACTGTTTCTGATCAGATTAGCCCAAGGCTCCATTATTAAAGTGAATAATAGTGGAGAGAGTGGATACCCTTGTTTTGTACCTTTTAATATGGGTATTTTTTGTGAGACATATGTTCCTATCTTAATGTAAGCCAATGCTCCTTTGTATAGATGCTCAATTAGATTTACAAATGCATCTGAGAAGTTTGTGCACTTCAGTAAGGTAAACAAGTAGTCCCAACTTACTGAATCAAATGCTGAACTTATATCGAGACTAATAAGTGTTAAATCTTTCTTTCTCCTATTTGCAAAATCAATTAATGTTAAAGTCCTCCTTATATTATCAAATGTGTTTCTATTTACAATGAAGCCTGTCTGATCTATATCTATAATGTCTGGGATGATTGTCTTCAATCTATCAGCAAAAATACTCATAAACATTTTATAATCAACATTAAGTAATGAAATGGGTCGATATGAAGTGCATCTAGTCAGGTCTTTATTGGGTTTTAAAATTGGCGAAATAAATGTGTATTGCCAAGATGGGGGGAGTTATTAGCTCATTTTGGGCCAAAATAAAAACCTTATGTATTAATGAGTATGTACTTTTAGAAAGAATTTTATATATCTCTGGTATAATACCATCACTACCTGGTGCTTTGTTTGATTTAAGCTTGTTTATTTGCGTAACAACCTCTGTATATGAAATACTTTTATCCAATAGTTTAGTCTGTTGTTTATTAAGTTTTTTATTCATGTTTGTAGTTATAAATTCCTTTATTTTATCTTTAGGTTCCATGTTAATGTTATTATGATTAATTTTGTGAAAGTGATTTCTAAATTCATCTAATATTTCTGGTAGACTAGAAACATTCTTCTTTTTCCTTAGAGAGAAAATTTCTTTGATATGATTTTGCTTATTCAACCTTTTTGTTTTATTTTTAAGTCTATGTAAGTATTTGGGGCTTACTGAGTAAGACAAAAACTTGTATTTCTCTAAAGTTATTTTAACTTTATGGGTTAAAATTTCTTTGTATTTTTCATTTAGTTTGTTTATTTCTTCAATGACTTTCTTGTCCATAATATTTTCTTTATTATTATGCTTATGAGTCTAATTTACTTTGAATATCTAATAATTCCTTATCCCAAGATTTCTTTTTATTATTATACCATCTGATACTTTGTCCATATAGATATGATTTTAAAGCATCCCAAACATAAACAATGGAGACTTCAGGAGTATTATTTATGTCTAAAAAATGTTGCACTTCTGAAAGTATATAATCTTTATAGTCTTTTAGTTGAGTTAAGTATGCTGGTATCCTTTTGATCTGAACATTGTAAGTACTTTTTATCATGAACTCAAAGACAATTGAATTATGATCTGATATAGGACACAAAATGATTTTAGAGTTAATTAACTCTGTTTCCATCTGGTTAGAAATAAAGACTCTATCTACTTTTGAATAAGTTTTATATCTGTTAGAAAAAAAGGTGTATGGTAATGATTTTGAGTCTATCTGATTATTAATATTATTTAAATGATAAGAATTAACAAAATCCTTTAAATGTTTTGCATTAGATGTAATTTTCCTTTTTCCTATAGTAGTAGTATTTTTTTCATGTAGGATACAATTAAAGTCACCTGCTAAAATAATATCTCCTATAGAGAATGATATAATCTTATTAAGATGGTCTTTCACTGTATTAATACCAATTCCTGGTATCCAATATACATTGATTAATGTATATGTCTTTCCATTAATTTGTATTGTAACCATACAAAACATTCCTTTATCATCTTCATAAGACTTAATAGTTTTAGGAATGGGCATACTTTTATTCCATAAAATAGCCTCTCCTCTTTTTTTCTGAGTGTGCTCTGAACTAACTAATACTGTATATTTATTTGTGGCTAATTTATCAATATCTTTTTTCAGGAGATGTGTTTCTTGAAGGAATACTAAGTTGGCCTTATGTAAATTAATGTACCTTATTACGCTTGCCCTTTTACATGGGTTATTCAGTCCATTAAAGTTTAAAGAAATTCCTTTTAGAGAAGTCATTTGGCATTTTTAAAACATATAAAACTTATAATCAGAATAACAATTAACAAAATAAATAATGTTATACCTCCTCCTTTAGGTGTACCTTTAAATATAGCTGTATTTATTGAATCTCTTATGGGATTTTGTATAAGATTCGATTTTGTTTGTAGTGACAATAAGCTTACAAAATGTATTGTGGATGTCAGAACTATATACAAACAACAATGAACAGAAGAAAATAATATAAGGATTAAACCTTGCACCCAGCCTGGAGTTAAAAACTCCAACTTTGAGTAGCACATACTACTAAAGTTAACCCCCTACCCTAAACAGCAGTACCTCAGCTGCCACCTTATCAATTTAATACTAGTTATTATTAACTAAAATTAACAACTTTCAATTAGATTATCTAGTAAGACAAAGCTAAACATTTGATAAATCAGCATCGTATAAACAAATAGAAACTTTTAAAAACAATTCACACTGCTATGTACATCTATTTAGTATAATACATTTATAATCAAATAGCATTCAAATAAACTTGATATTAGGAACCAAGAATAGAGAAAGAAATAAAAGAAGTGAGAGAGGGAGAGAGAGAGAAAGAAAAAAAAAAAAGAGGGCATATCTACATATTAATTTATTCAAAGTTTGTAAAAATAAGTTCTGATGTTCATTTAAAGTCAATAACTTAGGCTATTATGGTTCAGACATTACATATATTAAGATGTACCTATTTTCTGTCATAGAAATGCAGTTAACAGCTTCCAAAAGACTTTAAATTACTTGCATCAAAGCTTTTTTCTCATACTTATTATTGCCAGTAAAATAAAATATTATGTTTATAAAAATGGTTATAAATCATACTGCATAACTATGTAAATTCCCAGATATACTTGCATTATTGTGATGAAAGCCATCTGTATTTTATATATCTGAACTGCTGCTTTAAAATATGTCACATGACAACTTCTTCTAAGATAGAGTCATAATGATATTTATACTTGTCAGTTAGATAAGTCAGATGAATTGAAGCAATGTATATGTTTAAATCATAAGTATTTACATACATTAATATGTTGCAGTCAAGTAAACTTTCAAAAACATATGCATATATGTTTTACTTTCTATGCCTTCTAAAATATCACATTTGCTTACTATGGGGTACTGAATCATTTAAAATCATTATAACTTTCATATTTTATAAATTATAACATGAATAAGTAATTATAAAAAATAACTCACATTTAAATGTTATAGAGTTCATTTTCCATCACAGAGTCACATTTGCAGCAGTTCTACTTCCTGGTAGAGTGTTCTTCTTGAATATGCGATGTGTCAGTGTGAATTCAGGGGTCAAAGTTCAAATTGACTGTATTCAGCTTCTCTGCGTGAATTCTGAGTGTTGAAGCTTTTAAAACAACTCAAGGACACGATTCACGAGGTAACCCACATCCCAAATTGTCTCCCTTAACATTCTGGCGGGAATTTTGATAAAAGCAAGTGACTGACATTCATTTAGCAATACAAATGAAACTAAACAGAGCAAAACCTTCGCAAAGTATTTTACAAGTTATTACAGCCTCTATGACAGTAAAACTAAGCCCACAGTTATTAATATATAATACAACTAATTATTTATGCCCCTATTCAATTTTTATACAAATCTTATTATTTACTGTATCAGTATGATCAAAAGCATGTAAATGTACTTATATGAAAGAAAACAGAGAGAGAGAACAGAAAAAAAAGAGAGTAGAAAATAAAAACAGAGTAAGAGAAAAAATAAAAAAAATAAAAAAATAAGCTATAAAAAGTATCTACTTGCTGTTTATATTAATAAAGATAGATATGAAACATATTATTTACTACTATTTAGTTCTAATTATTAGTAATTAAAGCATGACAGAATATTTGTAAACAAATATAAGCAATAGAATCATGGGAAAATAGTTAGCAACAGTATTTAAACAGCATATATACTTTTTTACAAGGAATTAATAAGTTATTATTCCACTTATCATATTTTCATTACACTTCTCTCCCTGCCCTCCCCCACCCCTTATTGAATGCATAATCTAAAAAGAATGTCATTATTTAAAATAAAAAAAAATAAAAAAAATGTATCAAATTACTAACCTTGGCTCTCTTTGTCACAAAGAGAAACAGATTGATTGATAGCTTGTTATTAGTTCCTCAGATATTTTGACTATTTATGAAACAAAAACAGTTCTTTGTACACAGAAAATAACTTTGATTAAATCTTTTTCAGAATATTTGTGGCTTTCTGAAAATGCAGTGACTGTATTTAAAAAGGTTAATAGTGAAGAAAAAAGAGAGAGAGAGAAAAAAAGAAAAAACATAGAACAAGTCATTTGTTTTTTAGTCTCTTTTTCTTCTCCTTTGAAGTCTTCCATGAAGCTTCTGTTGCCAACCTCTTTAATGAAGGACTAGCCCATTCCATTTCCTCTATTTTATCCAAAATCTTATTTTTTTTGATAAACAGCAATGCAGAGTCTAAGTCTTCAAAAATTCTAGGGCCATCAGGAAGAAAGATTTTTAGTTTGGAAGGAAACAGAAGGTAGGTTTTAAACTGTGCTTTCTTAAGCTCCCTTATTAATGACAGAAAAACTTTTCTTTTAGTTATTACCATGGAAGAATAGTCATTGTCAAAACGCACAGTTGCCTCATTAATTATAACAGGTGCTTTAGCCCAAGCAGATTTAAGTGCCATCTCTTTATCAAAAGATGATAGAAATCTAACTATAACTGATCTAGGATACTTTTTGTTAGAGTTAGAATTAGATATGGATCTATGGGCTCTTTCGATACCAAAAGAAAATGCTTCTGGCAAGTCTAAAGTTTTAGGGAGCCATGTATTTAAAAAAGAAGTAATATTGTTACCTTCAATATTTTCTGGCAGTCCAAAAATCCTAATGTTATTGCGCCTAGATCTATTTTCCAGGTCATCAAGTTTAGTTTGTAAATGTGTGTTCTGTTTCAGCAAAAACTCAATGTTGATTTCTTCTTTTTGGATTCTATTCTCCATGTCATTTACAGTCTCTTCTATGCCTGTAATCTGAGTCTTCTGTTGTTGCAAGTCTATATGTAACAAGTCTATTTGTTTTGTAGTTTTTTGTATGAAGGTATCAATTTTAGTATCCAGTTTATCCATTTTGGCAGTTAGTTGCTGGATTGAAGATATCAGAGACTGAAGTTCTTTCTTGATGCTGAAATCTTGAGAATTTGTCTTACTGGAACTCATTTCAAACAGAGGAGATGACAGAAAAATTTCCAAGGTAATTTCTGACAGGAATATTATTAAAATTTTCTTTCTTTTTTAGATATTATTCAAGAAATAGATATTCCAAATGTATTTAGAAAGAAAATTACTTCATAAATTAATTTTTAAAGTAATTATTTCCTGTCAGTGCTGTGAAATTGGTGGAGCTGAAGAAATCTGCTGCTATCATGTGTTCATCCTTGGCCACGCCCCCAGTATGCATTTTTCTGAAGGTTATGAAGTCTGAAACTCAGTGTCTGTCATTATTTAGTGACTTAATTCCTAAATTATTTGCCAGAAAACCACACATTTTATGAGGAACAAACCAAAAATAAGAAGCAAAAAAATCTATTAATTCTGTGAAAATCTGGACAGTTGAAAGGTATAGTTCAGCCGGGGCTGTCTTTGAATTTGCCGTCCTTCCCCCTCACAAAATCATGGCCGAATGGAGCATCCCCCCTACAGCCATTCCAATGAACCATTGCTTGGCTATTTCATCCCATTTACCATAAACACTAATGTGCATACTGCTTTACTTCTACAATGATTTGGACTTCATTTAAAAGTTTTATTTTGCATTTTACAGCACAAACACTAAGACTAAATAAATAAATTGCTAAATAAAGCAATGCAATATCACAATGAAAATAGGCTCAGCATTAAAACTTCTCTGCCCTTGAAACTCACATTCATTGAAACAGAATTGAAACCCACATTCAAAGAAAATACATTTTGCCAGTGGCAGATAAAGATTAACTTTGGGCTGTTTTCAAATCATAGGCCCCTTGCACACGAAACATACACGTGGTATTTGATACACCTTCCTGATTATATTAAATTATATTCCTTGTACAATATAGTACAGTTGTTAGAGAGCATTTTAAATTTGTTTTGAACATTTTTCCAGTAAACAATGAAACAAAATGCATGCACCAATAATGACAAAATTGCCCAATTCAGAACATGTTTCCAGTAAACAATGAAACAAAATTCATGCACCAATGACGACAAAACTGCCCAATTCAGAACATTTCTATCATAAAGGTCTACTCAAACTTCTACAGCCCACCAGTATCAGTAAATATGCACAATCTCTGAAGTAAAAGTCATATAAATAATTCCACATTAAAGAAATCTGTAACTAATGAAGCGGTTGCTGCTAGCAAACAACTTTATATTTCATTGCTTCATCTACAAATAAAGTGCCTAAGTTGCATTAAAAAAATGATAAGCTAGTAATATTGTAATAGGGAATGGATGGCAAACTGATAACAGGTTCATAGTTACTAGGTATCTTTACCAAAAAGGACTGCAGCATCCACTCCCTTTACAAAACAGTACAGTATGAGCAATGCATCTGCCTACTGTGGGAGTAGAACCCACAGCCTTCTGCATCAAAAGCAAGTACACTACCTATTAACAGTGCAAGCAGACTTGGCATAAGCAGCGCTAAACTTTTGTTCCCCTGCAGCTCTCAGCTTCTTATAAAATCTACTTGACACTCAGCTGCATATCTGAACTTTGCAGCACAAGAAATCTGGAAACATATAAAATTTGGGGGGGGGGGGCAAAAGACCAAAAAATAGGGACACAATTTAAACATTGCTTGTATAATGTTGGAAAGTTGTTAGAATAAAATGCAGTGTTACCACCATACATTTCACTGCCAAGTATTGAACCCAGGACCCTGTGCAAAGCAGTCAGAGCAACATAACACTATGCCATATCATCTGTTTTATGAAAGAAAGGAAGACTGAAACTTAAATGGCTACCATTTAGTGAATTCAGTTCTCACCATAGCTGTCAACATCTTAGCACAAAACACCTGAACAAAGCCAATAATGGGGGAATACAGCCCCCAAACATATTCAGTGAGTAGCTCTCAATCTAGGCACAACAAACCTGGATGAAGCCAATAATGTGGGAATATTCTTTCATCTTTTCCAGGTTAGGGGTCGCCACAGCGGAACTCCGGTCCGCTAATGATTGCCAGTAGTTTTTTTTACAGTGCCGAGGTGCCAGCCCACCACCCAACCTTCAACAAAGGCACACCCATTCACGTGTGTCTTTAAAATGCCACTCAACCACAGAGAGGACATGCAGACTCCACACAGAAGGCACTCCAACTGAGAATTGAATGGGAGAACCTCTTGCTGTGAGGCAACAATGCTTCCGCTGCACCACCATGGGACAAATATCCACTGAGGACACCAGAGCAAACCCACACAAACACAGGAAGGACATGCAGACTCCACACAGAAAGCACCGCAGCCAAAAATCAAACCAGACAACCTGTAGCTGTCAGGCAACAATGCTACCACTGCACTACTGGCTGTGTTAAGTAACAAAAATACAGAAACCACAGATTTTGAGGGACAGAACAGAACAAATATGAGGCAAAAATCTGCAAATGTTTTACAAATGGTGGTGGGTAGGGATTTCAGGCTTTTGTCACTTGGGCCCAAGGTACAGGGTTCAAGTCTTATTCTCTACCCACCACCATGTAGCAACTGGGGGCATTTCACACACACACACACACACACACACACACCAGTTCTACCAATAACACTAAATAAAGCACTCTAGTGCCTTGGCTTAAAATAAGCCTTCAAGGAGTCCTTGAAGGCTTATGTTAAGCTAGAGTCATTTCTTTGGTGTTATTGGTAGAACTACTGTTTTATTAAGTTTATTTTTTGGCTTATGCCTGAATGTTCGTTGTTTTTTCAAGAAATATATCTGTTCACTACAGAAGATGATTATAATACAATATCACAGGATAGTGAAGCAGAGATTATACAACATAGGTTCATAGGTTGGTACTAGGCTATGCAAGCCTAGCCATAACATTTCCCTGGAAATTTCTTCCCACAATATTTACTTCTCTGGGCCCCTGTCTAGCAGGGCGACTGACATGATCCCCGGGGTGAATTTCCTATCTCCCATCTAATCATCAAGGTTCCTTTTGAAGAGGGCCAATGAGGCGCTTTGCTTGACATGTATGGGCAGTCTATTCCAGAGTATGGGGAGTCTCTGGGTCAGGAACCTATCCCTCCAGCATGTTTTGTTCATTGTGATAAGGTTTAGATCCCTGGAGTGTGTGGCTCTGAGGGATTGGGATTTCTTTAAGTGGAGCATGTCCAACAGCTCAGGGTTTGACATGGCCTTGTATGTTAAGCAGAGATCGCCTTTGAGTAGACGATATGCCACAGAGTATAGCTGGAGTTTTTTTTAGATGGTCAGCATATAGCATCTGCTTTAGGCCTGTGATTCTTTTAGTGAGGTATTTCTGTGGCCTTTCCAGCTGTTGCAGATGTCTTGTTAGGTACATACGAAATGGGGCATTATAATCTATATGGGTCTAATGAGGGATGAGTACAGTGGGACAATGACCTATTTCTGGATGAAAAGCCCTTAGTGATGAGGTGTGCCACATAGAAGGATTTCCTGACTGTTGTGGCGATGTGGTTATCGAAAGTGAGACCACTGTCCACTTGTGTCCCTAAGTCTTTCATCACACTTTCGATGTTTAGTGTTCTGCCACCTATGTGGTATTTCATGGGTACATGTTTTTTTCCAAGGGGGATAACTATACATTTCTTGGCATTAAGCTTGAGCCCATGGCTCTGGCAACAGGCATCTGTTTCTGTAAGGCCCTTTTGTAGAATATCCACATCATTTGCGGATTCAATAATGGCTCCCAGTTTGCAGTCATCTGCAAACTTTCTTAGCCAGAGTCCCTTAGTCTTGGCCTGTACTTCAGAGAAGTAGATGCTAAACAAGAGTGGTCCCAGGACTGAACCCTGAGGTACTCCACTTGTCACTTGTCTGGAGCTGGATTTGGAGTCTGCTACTTTTACAGTCTGGGTTCTGTCAGTAAGCCAGTTGGCAACCCATCGAGTGACGTAGAGATTTATGCCCAACTTAGTAAGTTTATCTATGATTCCAGAGTGAGGGATGGTGTCAAAGGCCTTGGCAAGGTCCAGATAGGCTGTGTGGACTGCCTTACCCTCGTCCACAGCTCTGCAGACCAATTCCAAGAAGTCAATCAGATTCAGGAGACAAGATTGGCCCTTCACAAACCCAAACTGGGTGGGGTCCAGAGTATGAAGGTTGCCAGTGTCTTTGTTTGTAAGTTCCATGATAATGCATTCCATGCCCTTGCAGATCAGGCTTGTCAGACTGATGGGATGGTAGTTCCCGGGATCCAAAGCTGATCCTCCCTTGTGGAGCGGGGTAACTGTAGCTGTGTGCCACTCAGTGGGCATAAAGCCAGAGGTGAGGCTATGATTAAACATGACACTTAGGTGGGGTGCCAGTTCATTTTGTAGTTCATGTAGTACACATCCTGGGATGTCATCTGGTCCCATGGATGCTGTATTCTTAGCTTTGGAGAGTGCTGTTTCTACCTGTGTGGCTGTGATTATCAGAATTTGGCAATCTTTTAGTATTGAGATGGGCCCTTTAGGGGGTGAGAGGGGGGTGAAGTTGGCACTAAATCGATCTGCCAGGATATTGGCAATATCCTTGGGATCAGTATATTTAATGCCATTCTGTTGTAGCTCAGAGCAGATCTGAGCATTGCCATTTAGATTCCTGACATAACTATAGAATGTCTTGTGGTTGTCTTTGGAATCTTTGGCAATTTTATTTTCATAACTAGCTTTTGAAGATTTTATGAGGGATCTCAGCTTCTTACTGAGGCTGGTGGGGGAGTTTTTTGCATTCTGGAATTTTCCTGTTTTCTACAACAGTTTCTTCCTTCTGTTGTATAGTTTGTTTATAGCAGGGGACCACCAGATTGGCTTCCTTTTTTTGGAGAAGAGCATCTTGGTTCTATTTGGGATGGCACGATTCATGCACGAGTGGATGTGCTCATACAGTGCCTTAGTGTAGGATTCTGCAGTCGAACTTCCAGATCCTGTCTGCGTGGGTGTTGTGAAGTTTGTCACTTCTGACTTCAGTAGCATGAAGTTGGCTTTGGAGACGTTTTTTAAGGAGGTTTCCTTACTGGGGGGTGGGGGTCGATGTGGATGTCAAGGGTGATTTGCTTATGGTCAGACCTGATCAATGAGGGGGTGACCACTGGTGTGGAGCATCTATCTCCCATGTTTGTAATGACCAGGTCTAGGATATTGGAGCCCCTGGAGGGACAATGGATTAGTTGATCCAGGGCATTGGAATTTATGAATTCCAAGAACCATTGGGAAAAGGAGTTGGTACCCGAGTAGTTTTCCCAATTAATGGCAGGGTACTTGAAATCATCCAGTATTAGGATGTTTGGTTGTATGTTAATATTTTCCAGTATGTTTAGGAAGGTGTAGTGAGAATCTTGGGGTATGGTGGGGGATCTGTAGCAACCTGCAATTTGGATTGCAGTCTTACCTAGTGTTAGTTGCACCTGGAGAATTTCAGATGCATTGTGTTGGGCAACTAGCCAGGAGGTGTGAATATCCTTGGTGAATATGGACACTCCTCCACCTTTAGTGTTTCGGTCTTGTTTTTGTGGCCGAAAAGTGTGGTAAGAATTGTAGCCTGGTATTGCAGGGGTGCTCTCCGGAGCCTTGAACCAGGTCTCAGTCACTGCACAGATATTGATGTTCTCCATTTTTAGGAGTGCCTCGAGAGAGTGCATTTTGAGGTTTAGACTTCTAGTAATGAGTAGCATTACCTTCAGATTTTGCATGCTTGTATCTGTTATGGTGGTGGTTTTATCCTTTGAACCTTGCCTAAAAAAGGCACTATAGGGGTGGCAAGAGCTTTAGCCAGTAACCTGAATCCCAGGGGTGACAGGTGCAGACCATCTCTGGCAAAGCATTGTGGTTTGTCGATCATGTCTTCCCAGGCAGACAAATACTGGATTCCCTTTGAATGACACCAGAAGCTTAGCCAATTGTTAAAGTCAATCATTTTGTCCTTATACTGTGGTATCATTCTGGGTGAAGGCAGGATGCTACTCAGGGCTAGGGTCATACCTGCCTGGGTTACATGATCCAAGAGCTCTTCCATGTATCTTTTCATGTAGTCCAGGGAGGTACGTCTCAAGTCATTCACTCCAGCATAGACAATGACAGAGTCATATTTGTACTTGTTGTGGAGTGACTTGAGTGCATGCGTTATATGGTGGATCCTGGCACCAAACAGAAAGCTGACTGTAATTTTCTCCTTGTTCAGCCTGGTGAGTGGGACATCAGTGTGCCTGACTATAGACTCACCTATGACTAAAGTGTTGGGTACATTGTCTTGCCTTAGGGGCTGTTGTTGGGTGGCACACTGGTGTTGTGAGCTATGTGTCACTTTGGTTGTGACTAGTGTTTGCTTACATTTTGGCTTCGGAGGTCCTTGTTGTTTGGGCAGGTTAATGTTAGTGGCCTCCGCATATGTGGGTTTAGTGTTGCTATGTGTGGGTGTTGATGGTGTGGGTTTTGAAGGGCTTTGAGTTGCTAGAGGTGTAATGCAGGTGTTAGCCTTCTCCTCTTGACTGTCTAGCACGATCTTGACTGGAGAGAGCTTTGCTTCCAGTTTGGCTATGTAAGTGCATCTCTCGCAGGTTGTAGTGTTGGGTGGTAGGAAGAGAGGATCGTCTGTGTACATGAGGCAGTTGCCGCATTGCCCCAGTATGCCCAGTGTCACCAGGTGGACAGGAGAAATCACCGCAAGCTGACCCTTGGACATGCCTGTTTAGGTGCTTTTTTGTAAAGTGTAAGAGCTGTTTTCCCTTACCTTTGCAAGGTACTTTGCAATTGTAGGCCATTTAGTGCCTATGATTAATTTCTCCTTATTGACAAGGAGAGCTGAGTGCTTGTATCAATTTCAGGCTTCCTAGTGCTTTCCAGCAGGTTCTAGAGCAAGTGCTAGTCACATGGGTTCAGATTTTCATGCTACTACTGAGAAACCAGCTAGTTGTATGGGAAAATTTGAAGAGCAGACTTTCTGGCACCTGGAATAGTTTAACTATAGCCTCATAGTGTTACACGATGTGAAAAATGTGCAAACACACGGTTTTAAGACAGAAAGTTGAAAGGGATAAAAATTATCCCTAAAAGGCTAATAAAATTATAATTTCAGAGCTGGAAACCACTCCTCCAGCATTAGACAAGCTGTACAATGCTCCCCAGTCCCACTGGTAGGCAGTAGAAGTTCCCTTTACCACAGCAAGGTCTGGATAGCTCTGAGCACAGAAGATAAAGTCCTGAGACAAGCAAAGCCTGGGATATAGACTGGCAAGAAAAGGTGGGAAACGAGTAAACAAGATAATATACATATATATATATATATATATATATATATATATATATATATGTATATATATATATATATATATATATATATATATTTTGTTTTTTGTTTTTTGTTTTTTGTTGAAACAGGCTAAACAATGCAATAATACAGTAAATAAACACAGAAAAGGCTAACAGACTTGAGTGTGTAGTCCTAAACAGGAAATGCAATTAAAACTCTACTAAATTAGCAATTTAAAACTTTTTAAATGAAGCAAGGCAAGTGCACAACTGAAAAACGATTTAAGAGGCAGTAACAGCAGAATAAGTAGCTAGTCTACATATACAGAGAAGTCTATATATACAGAAAAGCAGTTAAAACACACAAACACTTCAGATGCAGTGCAACCTAGAGCACTTGAGTTGTATCAATGTTAAGGCAATTACAGTTATAATAAATGCTCTAAAATATACGCTATATTTCCAAAATGTTTGAGAACAGTCAGAACATTAGGAAATTCAGGCAAATTTTTTTTTTTTTTAAAGGGAGAAAGGAGAAACAGAAGACGTTATCAAATGTTCTCTCTGTATTAGGTAGAATGAGCTACTAACACTAGACTGGGAGGAGTGTTCCAGATCAGATTTACAGTAGGGGCGGCAACTGCAAAGCAATCAAGTATAACAGCAAGACACCAACAGGGAGGGTGGGTGGGAATAAATCTATAAGCCTACAAATTACTACAGAAAGCCACAAAACGAAAGTTGTTAAAAAGATAAAGATTTGTAAACATACAGAATGCTTTTAACTGCAAACAAATCAGTTACCCATGCAGATTACAATAAACGTGCTATATATAAATTGCTAGAAACAATAAACTGTATAAATAATCGAAAGAAAACAGGATACTTATATATCTCAGCTAAGAGTTGGACTCAACACCTCTCATCCACTCTGCTCAATGTGTATAGACAGAAACTCTCTCAAAGGTAGGGCTTAAATACCAGAAGAACAAGTTTTTTTTTTTTTTTTTTTTACAAAAACACAAAAGACCCAGCCCCCACTAGCCTGCAGCGAATTAATACAATCTAGCCAAGGTAAAAAAAGGCTTCAGCTAATTCAAGATGGCCTGTTCATGAGCTTTGAACAATCACTAAAACAAGCCCAGAGTCAATAATTCTGAACTAGGACAAATACTAAACCTATTAGCCTACAAAGCACTACAGAAAGCCACAAAATGAAAGTTTTTAAACAGATAAAGATTTGTAAAGATACAGAATGCTTTTAACTGCAAACTAATCAGTTACCCGTTCAGATTACAATAAAAGTGCTATATATAAATTGCTAGAAACAATAAACTGTATAAAGAATCGAAAAAAAACAGGATACTTATATATCTCAGCTAAGAGTTGGAGTCAACACCTCTCATCCACTCTGCTCAGTGTGAATAGACAGAAACCCTCTCAAAGTTAGGGCGTAAATACCAGAAGAACAACTTTCTTTTTTTTCACAAAAACACAAAAGAAACAGCCCCCACTAGCCTGCAGCCAATTAATACAATCTAGTCAAGGTAAAGAACGGCTAAAGCTAATTCAAGATGGCCTGTTCACATGCTTTGAACAATCACTAAAACAAGCCCAGAGCCAACAATTCTGAACTAGGACAAATACTAAACCTATTAGCCTACAAAGCACTACAGAAAGCCACAAAATGAAAGTTTTTAAAAAGATAAAGATTTCTAAAGATACAGAATGCTTTTAACTGCAAACAAATTAAAAGTGCTATATATAAATTGCTAGAAACAATAAATGGTATAAATAATCGAAACAAAAAACAGGATACTTATATATCTCAGCTAAGAGTTGGAGTCAACATCTCTGATCCACTCTGCTCAGTGTGTGTATAGACAGAAACTCTCTCAAAGTTAGGGTTTAAATACCAGAAGAACAACTTTTATTTTTTTTTTTTACAAAAATACAAAAGAACCAGTCCCCACTAACCTGCAGCCAATTAAAACAATCTAGCCAAGGTAAATAAAGGCTTCAGCTAATTCAAGATGGCCTGTTCATGTGCTTTGAACACTCACTAAAATAGGCCCAGAGCCAACAATTCTCAACTAGGACAAATACTAAACCTATTAGTCTACAAAACACTACAGAAAGCCACAAAATGAAAGTTTCTAAACAGATAAAGATTTTTGAAGATACAGAATGCTTTTAACTGCAAACAAATCAGTTACCCGTGCAGATTACCATAAAAGTGCTATATTTAAATTGCTAGAAACAATAAACTGTATAAATAATCGAAAAAAACAGGATACTTATATATCTCGGCTAAGAGTTGGAATCAACACCTCTCATCCACTCTGCTCAATGTGTATAGACATTAACTCTCTGAAAGTTAGGGCTTAAATACCAGAAGAACAACTTTTTTTTTTGTTTTTACAAAAACACAAAAGAACCAGCCCCCACTAGCCTGCAGCCAATTAATACAATCCAGCCAAGGTAAAGAAAGGCTTCAGCTAATTCAAGATGGACAGTTCATGTGCTTTGAACAATCACAAAAACAAGCCCAGAGCCAACAATTCTGAAATAGGACAAATACTAAACCTATTAGCCTACAAAGCACTACAGAAAGCCAAAAAATGAAAGTTTTTAAACAGAAAAAGGTTTGTAAAGATTCAGAATGCTTTTAACTGCAAACAAATCAGTTACCCATGCAGATTACAATAAAAGTGCTATATACAAATTGCTAGAAACAATACTCTGTATAAATAATCGAAAAAAAGCAGAATACTTATATATCTCAGCTAAGAGTTGGAGAAAACACCTCTCATCCACTCAGCACAGTGTGTATAGACAGAAACTCTGTCAAAGTTAGGGCTTAAATTCCAGAAGAACAACTTTTTTTCTTTACAAAAACACAAAAGAACCAGCCCCCACTAGCCTGCAGCCAATTAATACAATCTAGCCAAAGTAAAGAAAGGCTTCAGCTAATTCAAAATTGCCTGTTAATGTGCTTTGAAGAATCACTAAAATAAGCCCAGAGCCAACAATTCTGAACTAGGACAAATACTAAACCTATTAGGCTGCAAAGCACTACAGAAAAACACAAAATGAAAGTTTTTAAACAGATAAAAATTTGTAAAGGTACAGAATACTTTTAACTGCAAAAAAATCAGTTACCTGTGCAGATTACAATAAAAGTGCTATATATAAATTGCTAGAAACAATAAACTGTATAAATAATCGAAAAAAACAGGATAGTTATATATCTTAGCTAAGAGATGGAGTCAACACCTCTCATCCACTCTTCTCAGTGTGTATAGAGAGAAATGCTCTCAAAGTTAGGGCTGAAATACCAGAAGAACAATTTTTTTTTTCTTTACAAAAACACAAAAGAACCATCCCCCACTAGCCTGCAGCCAATTAATACAATCTAGAAAACGTAAAGAAAGTCTTCAGCTAATTGAAGATTCCTGTTCATGTGCTTTGAACAATCACTAAAAGAAGCCCAGAGCCAACAATACTAAACTAGGACAAACACTAAATCTATTAGCCTTCAAAGCACTACAGAAAGCCACAAAATAAAAGTTTTTAAACAGATAAAGATTTGTAAAGATACAGAATACTTTTAACTGCAAAAAAATCAGTTACCCATGCAGATTACAATAAAAGTGCTATATATATTGCTAGAAACAATAAACTGTATAAATAATCGAAAAAAACAGGATACTTATATATCTCAGCTAAGAGTTGGAGTCAACACCTCTCATCCACTCTGCTCAGTGTGTATAGACAGAAACTCTCTCTCAAAGTTAGGGCTTAATACCAGAACAACATTGTTTTTGTTGTTTTTTTTTTTACAAAAACAAAAAAGAACCAGCCCCCACTAGCCTGCAGCCAATTAATACAATCTAGTCAAGGTAAAGAAAGGCTTCAGCTAAAGCAAGATGGCCTGTCCGTGTGCTTTGAACAATCACTAAAACAAGCCCAGAGCCAACAATTCTGAACTATGACAAATACTAAACCTATTAGCCTACAAAAAGCACTACAGAAAGCCACAAAATGAAAGTTTTTAAACAGATAAAGATTTGTAAAGATACAGAATGCTTTTAACTGCAAACAAATCAGTTACCCTTGCAGACTACAATATAAGTGCTATATATAAATTGCTAGTAACAATAAACTCTATAAAGAATCGAAAAAAAACAGGATACTTATATATCTCAGCTAGGAGTTGGAGTCAACACCTATCATCCACTCTGCTCAGTGTGTATGGACAGAAACTCTGTCAAAGTTAGTGCTTAAATACCAGAAGAACAACCTTTTTTTTTTACAAAAACACAAAATAACCAGCTCCCACTAGCCTGCAGCCAATTAATACAATCTAGCCAATGTAAAGAAAGGCTTCAGCTAATTCAAGATGGCCTGTTCATGTGCTTTGAACAATCACTAAAACAAGCCCAGAGCCAACAATTCTGAATTAAGACAAATACTAAACCTATTAGCCTACAAAGCACTACAGAAAGCCACAAAATGAAAGTTTTTAAACAGATAAAGATTTGTAAAGATACAGAATGCTTTTAACTGCAAACAAATCAGTAACCCGTGCAGATTACAATAAAAGTGCTATATATAAATTGCTAGAAACAATAAACTGTATAAATAATCGAAAAAAACAGGATACTTATATATCTCAGCTAAGAGTTGGAGTAAACACCTCTCATCCATTCTGCTCAGTGTGTATAGAGAGAAACTCTCTCAACGTTAGGGCTTAAATACAAGAACAACAACTTTTTTTTTTTTGTTACAAAAACACAAAAGAACCAGCCCCAATAGTCTGCAGCCAATTAATACAATCTAGCCAATGTAAAGAAAGGCTAAAGCTAATTCAAGATGGCCTGTTCCCGTGCTTTAAACAATCACTAAACAAGCCCAGAGACAACAATTCTGAACTAGGACAAATACTAAACCTGTTAGCCTACAAAGCACTACAGAAAGCCACAAAATGAAAGTTTTTAAACAGATAAAGATTTGTAAAGATACCAAATGCTTTTATCTGCAAACAAGTCAGTTACCAATGCAGATTACAATAAAAGTGCTATATATAAATTGCTAGAAACAATAAACTGTATAAATAATGGAAAAAAACAGGTCACTTATATATCTTAGCTAAGAGTTGGAGTAAACACCTCTCATCCACTCTGCTCAGTGTGTATAGACAGAAACTCTCTCAAAGTTAGGGCTTAAATACCAGAAGAACACTTTTTTTTTTTTTTTAGAAATACACAAAAGAACCAGCCCCCACTAGCCTGCAGTCAATTAATACAATCTAGCCAAGGTAAAGAAAGGCTTCAGCTAATTCAAGATGGCCTGCTCATGTGCTTTGAACAATCACTAAACAAACAAGCCCAGAGCCAACAATTCTGAACTAGGACAAATACTAAACCTATTAGCCTACAAAGCACTACAGAAAGCCACAGAATGAAAGTTTTTAAACAGATAAATATTTGTAAAGACACAGAATGCTTTTAACTGCAAACAAATCAGTTACCTATGCAGATTACAATAAAAGTGCTATATATAAATTGCTAGAAACAATAAACTGTATAAATAATCAAAAAAAAAGCAGGATACTTATATATTTCAGCTAAGAGTTGGAGTTAACACCTCTCATCCACTCTGCTCAGTGTGTATATATACAGAAACTCTTTCAAAGTTAGGGCTTAATTACCAGAAAAACATGTTTTTTTTTAATTTTTAAAAAAAAACACAAGAGAACCAGCCCCCACTAGCCTGCAGCCAATTAATACAATCAAGCCAAGGTAAAGAAAGGCTTCAGCTAATTCAAGATGGCCTGTTCATGTGCTTTGAACAATCACTAAAACAAGCCCAGAGCCAAAAATTCTGAACTAGGACAAATACTAAACCTATTAGCCTACAAAGCACTGCAGAAAGCCACAAAATGAAAGTTTTTAAACAGATAAAGATTTGTAAAGATACAGAATGCTTTTAACTGCAAACAAATCAGTTACCCATGCAGATTACAATAAAACTGCTATATATAAATTGCTAGAAACAATAAACTGTATAAATAATCAAAAAAAAAACAGGATACTTATATATCTCTGCTAAGAGTTGGAGTCAACACCTCTCATCCACTCTGTTCAGAGTGTATAGACAGAAACTCTCTCAAAGTTAGGGCTTAAATACCAGAAGAACAACTTCTTTTTTTTTTACAAAAACACAAAAGAACCAGCCTCTGCTAGCCTGCAGCCAACTAATACAATCTAGCCAAGGTAAAGAAAGGCTTCAGCTAATTCAAGATGGCCTGCTCATGTGCTTAGAACAATCACTAAACAAACAGTCCCAGAGCCAACAATTCTGAACTAGGACAAATACTAAACCTATTAGCCTACAAAGCACTACAGAAAGTCACAAAATGAAAGTTTTGAAACAGGTAAAGATTTGTAAAGATACAGAATGCTTTTAACTGCAAACAAATCAGTTACCCATGCAGATTACAATAAAAGTGATATATATAAATTGCTAGAAACAATAAACTGTATAAATAATCGTAAAAAAAAACAGGATACTGATATATCTTAGCTAAGAGTTGGAGTCAACACCTCTCAAACACTCTGCTCAGGGTGTATAGACAGAAACTCTCTCAAAGTTAGGGCTTAAATACCAGAAGAACAACTTTTTTTTTTTTACATAAACACAAAAGAACCAGCCCCCACTAGCCTGCAACCAATTAATACAATCTAGCCAAGGTAAAGAAAGGCTTCAGCTAATTCAAGATGGCCTGCTCATGTGCTTTGAGCAATCACTAAACAAACAAGCCTAGAGCCAACAATTCTGAACTAGGACAAATACTAAACCTATTAGCCTACAAAGCACTACAGAAAGCCACAAAATGAAAGTTTTTAAACAGATAAAGATTTGTAAAGATACAGAATGCTTTTAACTGCAAACAAATCAGTTACCCATGCAGACTACAATATAAGTGCTATATATAAATTGCTAGAAACAATAAACTATATAAAAAATCGAAAAAAAAACAGGATACTTATATATCTCAGCTAGGAGTTGGAGTCAACACCTCTCATTCACTCTGCTCAGTGTGTATAGACAGAAACTCTCTCAACGTTAGGGCTTAAATACCAGAACAACAACTTTTTTTTTTGTTACAAAAACACAAAAGAACCAGCCCCAATAGTCTGCAGCCAATTAACACAATCTAGCCAAGGCAAAGAAATGCTTCAGCTAATTCAAGATGGCGTGTTCATGTGCTTTAAACAATCACTAAAACAAGCCCAGAGACAACAATTCTGAACTAGGACAAATACTAAACCTATTAGCCTACAAAGCACTATAGAAAGCCACAAAATGAAAGTTTTTAAACAGATAAAGGTTTGTAAAGATACAGAATGCTTTTATCTGCAAACAAGTCAGTTACCCATACAGATTACAATAAAAGTGCTATATATAAATTGCTAGAAACAATAAACTGTATAAAGAATCGAAAAAAAACAGGATACTTATATATCTCAGCTAAGAGTTGGAGTCAACACCTCTCATCCACTCTGCTCAGTGTGAATAGACAGAAACTCTCTCAAAGTTAGGGCTTAAATACCAGAAGAACAACTTTCTTTTTTTTCACAAAAACACAAAAGAAACAGCCCCCACTAGCCTGCAGCCAATTAATACAATCTAGTCAAGGTAAAGAACGGCTAAAGCTAATTCAAGATGGCCTGTTCACATGCTTTGAACAATCACTAAAACAAGCCCAGAGCCAACAATTCTGAACTAGGACAAATACTAAACCTATTAGCCTACAAAGCACTACAGAAAGCCACAAAATGAAAGTTTTTAAAAAGATAAAGATTTCTAAAGATACAGAATGCTTTTAACTGCAAACAAATTAAAAGTGCTATATATAAATTGCTAGAAACAATAAATGGTATAAATAATCGAAATAAAAAACAGGATACTTATATATCTCAGCTAAGAGTTGGAGTCAACATCTCTGATCCACTCTGCTCAGTGTGTGTATAGACAGAAACTCTCTCAAAGTTAGGGCTTAAATACCAGAAGAACAACTTTTACTTTTTTTTTTTACAAAAATACAAAAGAACCAGTCCCCACTAACCTGCAGCCAATTAAAACAATCTAGCCAAGGTAAATAAAGGCTTCAGCTAATTCACGATGGCCTGTTCATGTGCTTTGAACAATCACTAAAATAGGCCCAGAGCCAACAATTCTCAAATAGGACAAATACTAAACCTATTAGTCTACAAAACACTACAGAAAGCCACAAAATGAAAGTTTCTAAACAGATAAAGATTTTTGAAGATACAGAATGCTTTTAACTGCAAACAAATCAGTCACCCGTGCAGATTACCATAAAAGTGCTATATTTAAATTGCTAGAAACAATAAACTGTATAAATAATCGAAAAAAACAGGATACTTATATATCTCGGCTAAGAGTTGGAATCAACACCTCTCATCCACTCTGCTCAGTGTGTATAGACAGAAACTCTCTCAAAGTTAGGGCTTAAATACCAGAAGAACAACTTTTTTTTTGTTTTTACAAAAACACAAAAGAACCAGCCCCCACTAGCCTGCAGCCAATTAATACAATCCAGCCAAGGTAAAGAAAGGCTTTAGCTAATTCAAGATTGACTGTTCATGTGCTTTGAACAATCACAAAAACAAGCCCAGAGCCAACAATTCTGAAGTAGGACAAATACTAAACCTATTAGCCTACAAAGCACTACAGAAAGCCACAAAATGAAAGTTTTTAAACAGATAAAGGTTTGTAAAGATACAGAATGCTTTTAACTGCAAACAAATCAGTTACCCATGCAGATTACAATAAAAGTGCTATATATAAATTGCTAGAAACAATAAACTGTATAAATAATCGAAAAAAAGCAGAATACTTATATATCTCAGCTAAGAGTTGGAGTAAACACCTCTCATCCACTCAGCACAGTGTGTATAGACAGAAACTCTGTCAAAGTTAGGGCTTAAATTCCAGAAGAACAACTTTTTTTCTTTACAAAAACACAAAAGAACCTGCCCCCACTAGCCTGCAGCCAATTAATACAACTA
>NC_056725.1:44679039-44686539 GCF_019279795.1 Protopterus annectens
AAATGTCCCTGTACAAACTAAAATAAGATACCACTTACTAGCTTTTACATAATATACCACTTGATACAAAACTATTCAAGGAATTCAAACACAAAAAACTTTAAAGTGCAAAATACAGCACTTACAATGTTCACAGTCTTAACGCAAACAAGTTAAAAGAACAATCAATTTTAACAGAACTAATAAATAAGAAATACCCCAACTACATTAAGCCAACTAAATAACAATAAAACAGTAAAACCACAGTTCAAAGCAACAAATTTTAAAAGCAAAAAATAACTCAATAGTTGTTATAGTCTAACGCAAACACTTTAAAAGAACAATTCCACTTGATACAAGAAACAATGAAGGAACCCCAACCAGTAAAGTTTTACTTACTAAATAAAGACTACTGAAAACAAGCTTCCACCTATTCACTGCACATTATAACTTAAACTGAAAATAAATCACTCTAAAATGCTTCAGTTATATCATGCCTTAACGAAAACACTACTTTAAAAGAGTAAATTCTTACACTTAAGACAAAATTATAACATGCAGGTAACCTAAGCTCACTTTACAGAAATTCATTCACTTAAACAGAAACTAATAACAAGAAGCAACTCCCCTTATCACTGCTAGCAGACAACTTAATAAAAAAAGACTTGAAACAGTCAGCTTCCAGCTAGATATTGCTCAAAGCAACACAAACAAATTACTTTAAAAAGTGCAGATAAAAGTTACTTAGCTACACTTATGCGTTCAAGTTGATATCATGCAGGTCTTAACCGGTCAAAGCTCACAGTTTAAACAGAAGCCAATTCACTGTACCACTTGTATAAGACAGAAACTGAATAACAATGAAGGAAACTACCCCCACCTATCACTGGCTATGCAGGTTTTTATCAAGCCTTAACTGAAAATACCACATGCACTACTGGAAAAACAGTCAGCTTCCAGCTAGATATTGCTCAAAGCAACACAAACAAATTACTTTAAAAAGTGCAGATAAAAGTTACTTAGCTACACTTATGCGTTCAAGTTGATATCATGCAGGTCTTAACCGGTCAAAGCTCACAGTTTAAACAGAAGCCAATTCACTGTACCACTTGTATAAGACAGAAACTGAATAACAATGAAGGAAACTACCCCACCTATCACTGGCTATGCAGGTTTTTATCAAGCCTTAACTGAAAATACCACATGCACTACTGAAAAAACAGTCAGCTTCCAGCTAGATATTGCTCAAAGCAACACAAACAAATTACTTTAAAAAGTGCAGATAAAAGTTACTTAGCTACACTTATGCGTTCAAGTTGATATCATGCAGGTCTTAACCGGTCAAAGCTCACAGTTTAAACAGAAGCCAATTCACTGTACCACTTGTATAAGACAGAAACTGAATAACAATGAAGGAAACTACCCCCACCTATCACTGGCTATGCAGGTTTTTATCAAGCCTTAACTGAAAATACCACATGCACTACTGAAAAACAGTCAGCTTCCAGCTAGATATTGCTCAAAGCAACACAAACAAATTACTTTAAAAAGTGCAGATAAAAGTTACTTAGCTACACTTATGCGTTCAAGTTGATATCATGCAGGTCTTAACCGGTCAAAGCTCACAGTTTAAACAGAAGCCAATTCACTGTACCACTTGTATAAGACAGAAACTGAATAACAATGAAGGAAACTACCCCCACCTATCACTGGCTATGCAGGTTTTATCAAGCCTTAACTGAAAATACCACATGCACTACTGAAAAAACAGTCAGCTTCCAGCTAGATATTGCTCAAAGCAACACAAACAAATTACTTTAAAAAGTGCAGATAAAAGTTACTTAGCTACACTTATGTGTTCAAGTTGATATCATGCAGGTCTCAAAGCTCACAGTTTAAACAGAAGCCAATTCACTGTACCACTTGTATAAGACAGAAACTGAATAACAATGAAGGAAACTACCCAACCTATCACTGGCTATGCAGGTTTTTATCAAGCCTTAACTGAAAATACCACATGCACTACTGAAAAACAGTCAGCTTCCAGCTAGATATTGCTCAAAGCAACACAAACAAATTACTTTAAAAAGTGCAGATAAAAGTTACTTAGCTACACTTATGCGTTCAAGTTGATATCATGCAGGTCTTAACCGGTCAAAGCTCACAGTTTAAACAGAAGCCAATTCACTGTACCACTTGTATAAGACAGAAACTGAATAACAATGAAGGAAACTACCCCCACCTATCACTGGCTATGCAGGTTTTTATCAAGCCTTAACTGAAAATACCACATGCACTACTGAAAAAACAGTCAGCTTCCAGCTAGATATTGCTCAAAGCAACACAAACAAATTACTTTAAAAAGTGCAGATAAAAGTTACTTAGCTACACTTATGCGTTCAAGTTGATATCATGCAGGTCTTAACCGGTCAAAGCTCACAGTTTAAACAGAAGCCAATTCACTGTACCACTTGTATAAGACAGAAACTGAATAACAATGAAGGAAACTACCCCCACCTATCACTGGCTATGCAGGTTTTTATCAAGCCTTAACTGAAAATACCACATGCACTACTGGAAAAACAGTCAGCTTCCAGCTAGATATTGCTCAAAGCAACACAAACAAATTACTTTAAAAAGTGCAGATAAAAGTTACTTAGCTACACTTATGCGTTCAAGTTGATATCATGCAGGTCTTAACCGGTCAAAGCTCACAGTTTAAACAGAAGCCAATTCACTGTACCACTTGTATAAGACAGAAACTGAATAACAATGAAGGAAACTACCCCCACCTATCACTGGCTATGCAGGTTTTATCAAGCCTTAACTGAAAATACCACATGCACTACTGAAAAAACAGTCAGCTTCCAGCTAGATATTGCTCAAAGCAACACAAACAAATTACTTTAAAAAGTGCAGATAAAAGTTACTTAGCTACACTTATGCGTTCAAGTTGATATCATGCAGGTCTTAACCGGTCAAAGCTCACAGTTTAAACAGAAGCCAATTCACTGTACCACTTGTATAAGACAGAAACTGAATAACAATGAAGGAAACTACCCCACCTATCACTGGCTATGCAGGTTTTTATCAAGCCTTAACTGAAAATACCACATGCACTACTGAAAAACAGTCAGCTTCCAGCTAGATATTGCTCAAAGCAACACAAACAAATTACTTTAAAAAGTGCAGATAAAAGTTACTTAGCTACACTTATGCGTTCAAGTTGATATCATGCAGGTCTTAACCGGTCAAAGCTCACAGTTTAAACAGAAGCCAATTCACTGTACCACTTGTATAAGACAGAAACTGAATAACAATGAAGGAAACTACCCCACCTATCACTGGCTATGCAGGTTTTTATCAAGCCTTAACTGAAAATACCACATGCACTACTGAAAAAACAGTCAGCTTCCAGCTAGATATTGCTCAAAGCAACACAAACAAATTACTTAAAAAGTGCAGATAAAAGTTACTTAGCTACACTTATGCGTTCAAGTTGATATCATGCAGGTCTTAACCGGTCAAAGCTCACAGTTTAAACAGAAGCCAATTCACTGTACCACTTGTATAAGACAGAAACTGAATAACAATGAAGGAAACTACCCAACCTATCACTGGCTATGCAGGTTTTTATCAAGCCTTAACTGAAAATACCACATGCACTACTGAAAAACAGTCAGCTTCCAGCTAGATATTGCTCAAAGCAACACAAACAAATTACTTTAAAAAGTGCAGATAAAAGTTACTTAGCTACACTTATGCGTTCAAGTTGATATCATGCAGGTCTTAACCGGTCAAAGCTCACAGTTTAAACAGAAGCCAATTCACTGTACCACTTGTATAAGACAGAAACTGAATAACAATGAAGGAAACTACCCCCACCTATCACTGGCTATGCAGGTTTTATCAAGCCTTAACTGAAAATACCACATGCACTACTGGAAAAACAGTCAGCTTCCAGCTAGATATTGCTCAAAGCAACACAAACAAATTACTTTAAAAAGTGCAGATAAAAGTTACTTAGCTACACTTATGCGTTCAAGTTGATATCATGCAGGTCTTAACCGGTCAAAGCTCACAGTTTAAACAGAAGCCAATTCACTGTACCACTTGTATAAGACAGAAACTGAATAACAATGAAGGAAACTACCCCCACCTATCACTGGCTATGCAGGTTTTTATCAAGCCTTAACTGAAAATACCACATGCACTACTGAAAAAACAGTCAGCTTCCAGCTAGATATTGCTCAAAGCAACACAAACAAATTACTTTAAAAAGTGCAGATAAAAGTTACTTAGCTACACTTATGCGTTCAAGTTGATATCATGCAGGTCTTAACCGGTCAAAGCTCACAGTTTAAACAGAAGCCAATTCACTGTACCACTTGTATAAGACAGAAACTGAATAACAATGAAGGAAACTACCCCCACCTATCACTGGCTATGCAGGTTTTTATCAAGCCTTAACTGAAAATACCACATGCACTACTGAAAAACAGTCAGCTTCCAGCTAGATATTGCTCAAAGCAACACAAACAAATTACTTTAAAAAGTGCAGATAAAAGTTACTTAGCTACACTTATGCGTTCAAGTTGATATCATGCAGGTCTTAACCGGTCAAAGCTCACAGTTTAAACAGAAGCCAATTCACTGTACCACTTGTATAAGACAGAAACTGAATAACAATGAAGGAAACTACCCCCACCTATCACTGGCTATGCAGGTTTTATCAAGCCTTAACTGAAAATACCACATGCACTACTGGAAAAACAGTCAGCTTCCAGCTAGATATTGCTCAAAGCAACACAAACAAATTACTTTAAAAAGTGCAGATAAAAGTTACTTAGCTACACTTATGCGTTCAAGTTGATATCATGCAGGTCTTAACCGGTCAAAGCTCACAGTTTAAACAGAAGCCAATTCACTGTACCACTTGTATAAGACAGAAACTGAATAACAATGAAGGAAACTACCCCCACCTATCACTGGCTATGCAGGTTTTATCAAGCCTTAACTGAAAATACCACATGCACTACTGAAAAACAGTCAGCTTCCAGCTAGATATTGCTCAAAGCAACACAAACAAATTACTTTAAAAAGTGCAGATAAAAGTTACTTAGCTACACTTATGCGTTCAAGTTGATATCATGCAGGTCTTAACCGGTCAAAGCTCACAGTTTAAACAGAAGCCAATTCACTGTACCACTTGTATAAGACAGAAACTGAATAACAATGAAGGAAACTACCCCCACCTATCACTGGCTATGCAGGATTTTATCAAGCCTTAACTGAAAATACCACATGCACTACTGAAAAAACAGTCAGCTTCCAGCTAGATATTGCTCAAAGCAACACAAACAAATTACTTTAAAAAGTGCAGATAAAAGTTACTTAGCTACACTTATGTGTTCAAGTTGATATCATGCAGGTCTTAACCGGTCAAAGCTCACAGTTTAAACAGAAGCCAATTCACTGTACCACTTGTATAAGACAGAAACTGAATAACAATGAAGGAAACTACCCCCACCTATCACTGGCTATGCAGGTTTTTATCAAGCCTTAACTGAAAATACCACATGCACTACTGAAAAACAGTCAGCTTCCAGCTAGATATTGCTCAAAGCAACACAAACAAATTACTTTAAAAAGTGCAGATAAAAGTTACTTAGCTACACTTATGCATTCAAGTTGATATCATGCAGGTCTTAACCGGTCAAAGCTCACAGTTTAAACAGAAGCCAATTCACTGTACCACTTGTATAAGACAGAAACTGAATAACAATGAAGGAAACTACCCCCACCTATCACTGGCTATGCAGGTTTTATCAAGCCTTAACTGAAAATACCACATGCACTACTGAAAAAACAGTCAGCTTCCAGCTAGATATTGCTCAAAGCAACACAAACAAATTACTTTAAAAAGTGCAGATAAAAGTTACTTAGCTACACTTATGCGTTCAAGTTGATATCATGCAGGTCTTAACCGGTCAAAGCTCACAGTTTAAACAGAAGCCAATTCACTGTACCACTTGTATAAGACAGAAACTGAATAACAATGAAGGAAACTACCCCCACCTATCACTGGCTATGCAGGTTTTATCAAGCCTTAACTGAAAATACCACATGCACTACTGAAAAACAGTCAGCTTCCAGCTAGATATTGCTCAAAGCAACACAAACAAATTACTTTAAAAAGTGCAGATAAAAGTTACTTAGCTACACTTATGCATTCAAGTTGATATCATGCAGGTCTTAACCGGCCAAAGACCTACGTTTTACCAGCATTTGCTGTTTGTTTTCCATGGGAAAGAGGCACCATTTTTGGCTTGACCATGGAATAATCTGCTTGTCCCACGGTTGGTCCTTCTACCAACCACAAAAAGAAAAAGTTAAGCAAACAGCCTTTACCATTACAGCACACTAGCAATTTGCATCAAGCCACAGGTGGATAAGTCTGCTGTGGCCATTACAGACCACTCATCTTTTACCCCAGTTCCCTCACTGCAGCACCTACAGCCATTATAGACCAGGGTTAGTCACATACTCTGTGCTTGTTGGAGTTCCCTCAAGGGGCATGGGAGAGCCACTCTTGTTGGTCCTACGAGAGAGAACAGGGAAGGCTTTCCTGTTTTGCAAAAAGTTGTGCCCATCTCTGTGGATGGTGGTGCTGCCATTAATAATATCACTGGTCACATTTTTCTTATAGGGTCACAGAAGGTTAGTAGAGCCCTTACAAGCCTAGCCATATTTGTCCAATGTTGCCCCAACTGATGGTACTTAGGTGAGTGAAGTTTATAGAAATAAGGGTCTATGGTAATTAATAATGATTTCCTGTTTCCAGGAGGGACATGGGAACCACCCCAGGAGTGAATATGCAGTCACTCATCCATTATTTGTCAAAAACAAACAGAAAATTAAGCCTGTATCTATTCCACCTCAAATCTCCTTAGATAGGAGGTGTTTACTAGGTCTAGCTCAGGATTTAATTTTGGCTATTGATCCTTCTCATAAAGTAGTTTCTGGTGAAAGAAAGATAATTACCACTTTTTGTGAAGAAATTCAAGATTTAGATCTGGACAGGAGAATGAATGGACTGATACATGTTTTTTCCCTCAGATTTCTTATTCAGTCTCAGAGGAGAGCTCAGTTTCACAAGAGGACCCCATCCTAGAAGAAGTAATAACAGCAGTTAGAAAAAAATCAAGGAAAGCAGCAGGCTCAGATGAGGTCACAGCAGATATGATAAAGATGCTGGGTGAGATAGGGGAGATATGGCTCCAAAGGGTATTCATAGCAGTGTGGAGAGATTAATGTATCCCAGATGATTGAAGAATAAGCATACTCATGCCAGTGTACAAGAAAAAGGGGACGTCTACAACTGTAGGCACTATAGAGGTGTCAAACTCAAGTCAGATTGCATGAAAATTCTGGAGACAGTGATTGATTAATGATTACGAAGAGCAGCAGAAAGTAAGATGGGAGATGAGGAGTGAGGATTCAGTTCAGGATACAGCATAG
>NC_056725.1:44691539-44701539 GCF_019279795.1 Protopterus annectens
GTGGATTTGTGTCAAATGCCTTGATCTTGTCAAGTTCCACAAGATGATAGTGTTATTGTGCATGCCATTGGTAGCCTATCTCAGGATATCTATCAGATATAACAGACATGATGTAGGTTCATTGGTTCATAGGTGTTTACTAAGCTAATGACCACAAGGGCCTTTTTAAGCCTAGCCATGCATTCCACATCTCAGACAAGTTCTGATACCCTTGACAAATGTAAGTAGGGACTTGGGAGATGAAACATTTACAAGCAGGGCATACTAGATGAACCATTTACAGGTTGTCTGCATCCATTAGAGACAAAGGTACCAAGCCAGGGATGAATGTGTTGTTCCCCATCCATTTGTCCAAGCTTAAGTTGAATTGGGTTAGGGAGGAACTCTGCTTCACATGGATGGGGAGCCTGCTCCAGAGATGGAGTAGTCTCTGAGATACATACTGTCTCTCTCCAGCAGGTCCTATTTACATCACAGGCAAGGTTTAAGTCTTTAGAACAGGTAATGCTGGTGCTGTTTGTTTTGTGGATATGTAGAAGGTCCATCAGAGTGGAGTCTGACAATGCCTTGTATGCCAGGCATATATCTCCCCTCAGAAGCCTGTAGGAAACAGAATATAGGGATAGGGCCTTCAGGCAGTCTGCATAGGACATTTTAGTCATGCCCTGTATTGTTTTAGTGAGGAACCTCTGTGGACATTCCAGTTGTTGGATATGCATGGTTAGGTACATAACAAAGGGGGCATTATACTCAATGATAGGTCTGATGAATGCTGAATACAGTGAAACAATGACTTCCTTGGACTTAGATGGCATACCTTCGTTTATAATTTGTGCAACATAGAATAATTTCCTTACACTATAGAGACGTGATGGTCAAAGGCTAGATTACTGTCTGTGTGTCCATGTCTCCGACTACTGGGACAACTCTAAGGGGTGTGTTGTCAATATGATAGTTACCACGGGGTGGATGACTTCCTGAAGGATACTATTATTAATTTCTTGGCATGGCATTTAGTTTTAGTCCATGGCTTTGACACCAGTTGTTTTTCTGTGTTAGCCCCTCCTGGAGAACATTTGTGCCAGTGTGAGATTCAATTACAGCTCCTAATTTGCAATCATCTGCAAATTTAGTCAGCCAGAGACCACTGAGATGGACCTTGAATTCACAGAAGTAAATACCAGGAAGGAGCAGTCCAAGGACTGATCCCTGAGGGACTCCACTTGTGACTGGCCTCTTTGTAGACATAGACTCCCCAATTCTAACTTTCTGGGACCTGTCTGTGAGCAAGTTGGCTATGCACCTAGTGATGTACAGGTTTGTACCTAACTTCTTGAGTTTATCAACAATGCCAGAATGGGGTATTGTGTCAAATGCCTGGGCCAGGTCAAGGTAGGCAGTGTGAACTATTTTGCTATTTTACATTGCTTTGGTGACCTTCTTAAAGAAGTCCACCAGGTTGAGTAAGCATGACTTGACCTTGATGACACCAAACTGGGTTGGGTCGAGTGTCTGGAGCTTTACTATATCACTACTGTTATTTCCATAACAATTCCTTCCATGGCTTTACATATAAGACTAGTGACATTTATGGGTCTGTAGATGTCCACCTTTGTGCAGAGGGATGACTGTTGCTGTCCTCCATTCATAAGGCACAAAGCCCATTTGGAGGCTACAGTTATGTAGCAATTCCAGAGGGCCTGATGGGTCATGTTTCATGCTATTTAGAATATATCCTGGGATATTATCTGGACCCATTGATGCAGTGTTCTTGGCCTTAGGGAGAATATTAAGGACCTGCTCCCCAGTGATAGCAGGATAGGTTATATTTGATTGTATTTCTCAAGGGAAGGTTGAAGGGGAGAGAGGAGTAAAGTTGAAGCTGAAATTTTTGGACAGTCATTTGCTATGTCTTCTGGCTCAGTATAGGTGGCTTCATTTACAATGAGATCTGCACACAATTGTGTATTGCCTTTGAGGTTGTGGACATAGCTAAAGAATGCCTTGTGGCTGTCCTTGGCCTGAGAGACTAAATGTACCTCAAATTTGGCTTTGGTGGACTTTATTTGTCCTCTGAATTGTTTGTTTAGTTTGATGAGAGTGCTTTTATCCTGCTGGGTGTTGCACCTCCTAATTTTTACCATAATTTTCTTCTTTCTGTTATACAGCCTATTGATTTTGTGATTCCACCAGGGTGGCTCATTTTTTTGAATTAGTTCTGTACTTCGTCCTGGTGGGTCTCTCCAACTCCAACTGAAATGGATGCATGTTGATGTACACCCTTCTTCAGGAACATAGCCCGTGTGGAGGGTAGGGTTGCCAACCATCCTGTTTTTCCCAGGATGTTCTGGATTTGGCCATCTGTGTCCTATGTCCTGGGAAGGACCTTCCCTGGATGCCATATGTCCTGTTTTTAGCACAGCTTAGCACAAATTACTATAACTTACTAAGTTTTCTCATAATCACTGTTTAAGTAATGTGTGGTAAGTCAAGTGGTATCAATATCAGAACTGTGCGTGCCTGCCCACACCATCTTGCCCAAATCCTTAGACCTCAATGCCCACAGCAATTTGCCAGCAGCCCTACAGGCCCGTTCATCATGCATGCATGCTGTTCCTTTACAAAATTACAACTGAGCCTGTCATGGAGGAGCCCGGCCTGCTGGCCAGTGTTCTTACTTGCCAGAGCAACAACCTGTCAGCAGCATTGCTAACTTATTCCAATGAAATGAATTACAGTGCAATAATTGACACATTATAATATCCACTTATAACACTGTTTACTTGAGAAAAATGTAAAACCAGCAAAAGACTAAAGGCAGCCAGCCCAGCTGTAATAATCTGAGATGCAGTAGCGCATCTGCATTGTGACCATCCGGATCCGAAACCTGTTTATTTAGCAGAATATTTCTGTGGTGTGATGATGCTTGGAGCTCCTGTACAAAGTAACTGTTCCTGGTTGTATCCCTCAGTGATGGGAAGTCCACCATAGAAATTGAGCACTCAGTTTGCAGAAAGGTAAGGTAGTAATGTATAAACGCATTGCTCTGCCTATACAGTCATACATAGTCTTGCGTGTGACATAAAGCATATAAGGTTAACACAGCTTTCTGGAGAAGTAGGTCAAGGGTAGCTGGGTAGGGGATTTGTGGGTTGAAGATACAGCATATTATATTAAACAAGTGTCTCCTTTAACTTGCTGGTGTCAAAACTAGTTCATTTGTTTTATTCTGTTTGTACTGTGTGTCTAACTCCTAAGGATGGAAGTGTGCCAGACATTAACCTCAGGTCCTCATCCAAGCTGCTAAACATATGTTCTCAGCAGAAAACATTAGTCTTTGTCTTTAACTTGAACAGCGTCAGTGTGGGTGTGGAAAAAAACAAACGTGTCGCACTTGCACTCGCACTTCATTGTACAGTGTATCACGGGAAACTTGATTTGCATTTGACTCTGTTATTTTTACATAGTTTCTTTTTTTTCAATTTATTGTTTATTATTTTTGCAGACAAAAAATGCTCAGCCTAGAAGAAACATCTGCAAGCTCACTTGCAGCAATGGTCATTCTAACAGCACTGAAACAGTCAGCAAGCGATTATTTCATTATTATGCATTTATTTACACATTTGGTTGTTTATTAAATATACAAATCTGGTTAACAATGAGTTATTTTTTGACTGCACCTGCACCTTCTGTACTAAAGTTACTTATTTTCATATGACTGTAATTTGCATTCAAACATATTTGGCACTTTACGTTGTCAAGGCTAAGTTCTTATTGCTAACCAGCTGTCTGCATCATGGATTTTTAAGTTAGAAAAAAATTACCTTCGTAATTTATTCTTTGCCTCCAAATCAGGACTAATCTACTAGGTGATTCGGTTTTATGCACAGTTTTACTGTTTTTTTTTTGTTTTTTTTTTCAAAACATGTCCACAGTATTATGCGTGTGTGTGTGTGTTTGTTGTGTGTGTGTGTGTGTGTGTGTGTGTGTGTGTGTGTATTACATCATTATCTTCCAAAATTGGATGTTTTATTAGGATATATTGGGTCATCAGTTGATTGTGTGTGAATTGTTGTAATGAGGCTGACTGAAAAATGTACCATTAGTCCAGATGTACTCTAAAAGGGCGTGTTATCAATGCCTATAGGGAATGGGGATTTGCAACGGGGGTAGCAGAAGCAGAGTCGACTGTGCACTGAAAATAAGATCTGGACCAGACTGTGTTGCAAAAACCCAAATGTTCTCTCAGGCACACAAATGCGTGCTTGTGTTAAACACATTATAACAGGGTGACACTGTTATGTTGTGCCTGGCTGAGCAGGCATTCCATTGATGCCGCAAATAAGCTTACAGTAGTTGGAGAACGACAGCCCTGGGAAAGCTCATTGGCTAGAAAGTAGAACTGCTCGAGTAAGAGTCTGAGGCTATAGGGTCTTACTGAAGAGTTTGCGTGAAGTGCGGGACTTTCCTTCCCTTTTGTCAAATGGATGCTTCACCCTTACTAAAAACTGATGTTGTAGTCTAAAGCAATATTTTTGCATCGCAGTCACACAATCTGATGTTGTTAGCTGATCTACTTGGGGATTCACTGAAAATGAATACAAGTTATTATGCAACTGAAGGTAGCGTGAGTAGCTCAGAAAACTGACGGAGAATGTAGTGATTTGCAAAAAACTCCTCCACCTAAAAAGAAAGCAAAGAGGTTGTCACGGTATTGTCAAGAATGGCCATCAATATTTTCCTGGTGTGAAAAAGTTCACGGCAATGTCTTCACAGCTCAATGCACATTGTGTAAGGAAGTTTCAGTTGCTTATGGTGGCAAAGGTGACATAGTAAATTATACCTGTTCAAAAAGTCATCAGAAAGCTCAGATTGCTACAAACACTGCAGCCATTGACATTTTTTTCAAGAAGAAGTCAGCGACAGTAACAGGAATTGACAAGCAGGCAATGGTTGCAGAACTTGTGTGTGTTTACCACACTGTACGTCACCACATCTCCTACAATGCTGCTGACTGTGGCACTAAACTGGACCACTTGTTATATCAAGACTCGGCTACTGCTAAAAAGACAGCATGTGGTCACACGAAAGCCGAAGCACTGGTGACTGATGTCCTTGTCCCAAAGTCAGTGGAGTCCATTATGAAAGACATTACTGGTGACAATTCTATTCGATATTCTGTGTCAACTGATGCATCTAATCTCAAGAACAGAAAAATGTTTCCTGTCTGCATTCAATATTTTACTGTTGAAAGTGGTATAAGTAAAAAGCTTTTAGACTTTGTTGAGCTTAATGATGAGCATTCTACCTCTATTGCAGACATGCTAGTTAAAGTTCTTTCAGTTAATGGCCTTGATATTGCATGCATGTCTTCTTATTCAGTTGATAATGCAAGTGTGAACCATGGTGCAAAGCAGTTTGTGTTTACTGAGCTGTTGAAAAGAAACAGTAATATTCTGAAGACAAACTGCAATGCTCATGTGATACACAATGCCTTGAAAAAACTAACTGATTAACTTGATTGTGATGTAGAAACAATGGTACCAGCATTTACAGTCATTTCAGTGTATCTGCTAATATGAGAGCCCAGATGCAAAATTGTTTGACTTTGTATACTTAGAATATCATGAGTTGTTGAGGCATGTACCAATGAGATGGTTGTCTCTGGGTCCAGCTATTGACAGATTACTTGATTCATGGCCTGCCATTTTGTCCTACTCTGCATCTCTCGGTGAAGACTGCCCAAAGAGAGTTCGTATGCATCTGGGAACAGAAAATAATATGCATGACTGTGAAGCAGTAGACACAAGCATTAAAAAAGCATACTTATGTTTTGTCCAGAACATTTGCAATTTGTTTGAGGTATCGATCCAGAAAGTGGAGAGGGAAGATTTTACATTGCTTGAGCTCTTGCCTGTAATGCAGCAACTGAAAACTAAAATTGAGTCATGCATAACTGATAAATGTTTTGGACACAAAGCACAAACTATACTTGAGAATGAGGACATGGAACCTCATACATTGCGTCTGGAGCAAATGTTTTTGGCAGCTCTAGAAATGTCTTTAGCATACCTGAACAAATGGTTTAATTTCTCAGATGGCAGCATTGCATGTATGATGCATCAAATATCTCTAAATACAGAAGTAGCATTTCAGTCCTTTCGAAATACAAGCACTGTCATGGGCTTGACAACAAAGGACATTGAATTAGACGTGCTTTATGATGCGTTTTGTGCAGCAAGGCATGCTTTATCCAATATTGTTGCTAATTCAATTGCTACTGCATGCACTAAATGGCAGGACTTTTTTGCGGGTGCCCATGATAGTGCAGCTTTTCCAATGAACATGTGTAAGATTGTATCAGCTGCATTGTCATTACCAGACAGCAATGCCTTCCTTGAGAAGGTGTTTTCTTTAATGAATGCAAAGTGGCGTCCAGATCGAAACAGGGCCACTCTAGCACTAATCAAAGCAGAACTGCAAGTTTTCCTTAACTACAACATGAACTGCAGTAATTTCTATCAGTTTGTTTTGAAAGATGACAAATTGATTTCATCAGCAGCTGGCAGTGAAAAGTACAAATGGAAACAGATTGCTCAGCCTGAGCAGTCTGCTTCTTCCACGCGTACTTTAACAGTTCACAGTCAGCCTGCTCTGGATTCACGTTAGGTAGACGTTCAACTTCAATCAAAGTAATTAGTTTGATCAACTGACATTGAATAACGTTTGTATTGTATTGACTATATATATCTTTTGCCTACACCTAGATGTTATTGCTTTGTGTTTTTTGCTGTTTTCCAATGTGAATGACTATTAGCAATTTAGCAGTTAGCCTAACTGTCTGTGTGGGCTGGCTACTTGAAAATAACAGTTTTGAGCTAAACATTCTTGCATTCAAGTGTTTTTTGGGGCTCAAAATGCACTAAAACTCACCTACTTGCATCTGTTGTTTAAAATTTTTTTACGAGGGCCCAGCACCCCCAAACCCCCAGGGGAGCCTGGGAGGGGAAGGAAAAGGGAAGGGGAGATGAGGGAAAGGGAAGGGAATGAGAAGAGGGGGGGCAAGGGGCAGGAAAAGAGGCAGCCTGGATTTTAATTGTGAAAAGTTGGTAACCCTAGTGGAGGGTGTTTTGAAGTGTGTATACAAACATATCAGGAAGGTGTATGTGCTGAGTCATGCCATAGGTGATCTGTGATGTTGTCACAGCCCATTGATCCTGTGTAATAGGCCTGGATGAAGGTAGGACAATGCATACTGCCTGTCCTGATCTGGCCTAGGATTTTGACACAATTCACCACTCAGGTATCATTGAGAAACTCTCCCAGCTGGGAATTAACCCTTACATCACTAGATGGGTAACTAATTGGATCACCGACAGAACACATACTGTGAAAGTTGGTGAATCAGCCTGTACCAGTAGAGCTGTCAACATTGGTGTACCACAGGGATTAAAACTCAAATCATGAGCAAACTTAAAAGTTTCATTTTTCCAACATAAATGTTGGATGTTGTCAATGTTGTCCTATACTGAAGGTTTTATTGTGGTAGTAAAGAGGTAGTATATTTAGCCCTGTGCAGTTGTTGTCCAGCATTTTATGTTGGAAAAACAAAACTTTTCCTGAGGAAAAGGATATAAGAGCATCTGTATGACATTAGAAAAAATGATGATAGAAATGCCCTATTTAAACACTTAAAGGAAAATCCCTCACATAAATTAAAATTTATTGCCATTGATCTGGCTGATTTGGGGCAACGGGGTGGTCCTGTGGGTGATTATTTGAAGTTTTTAGAGCTGAGGTGGCAGTTAAGGACAAATGCTACAGCAGCTCCTGGCTTGAATGAGAATATATCGATTAGTAGTGTTCTAAAATTAAAAACTGCACATTTCTTCTCATGAACCACAGCAAACATTTGATATACTGACCATAATGTTATAGTTTTAGAGTTATACCTAACGGTTATATTTACTAATGCTTTATTGCTTAGGGTGAATATGGAAATATATTTTAGTTTTAAACTATTATTAACTTTTTTAGCAAGTTTTAGGAATTACTGTCTATTGTATTAGACAACTTAGTCCTGCTTGAGGAAAGGTTTTTGTATGTGGCTTTTAAAAGGTTTGTGGATTGTTTTAATTAATAATTTAATTGCATGGAAATTGATTGTTAATTTGTGGGCTTGGCTTGTGTGTGTGTGTGTGTGTGTGTGTGTGTGTGTGTGTGTGTGTGTGTGTGTGTGTGTGTGTGTGTGTGTGTGTATGTATATGTGTGTATGTATATATATATATATATATATATATATATATATATATATATATATATATATATATGGATTCACTTTAAAATCTCGAAATACTGAAATATCGAATTTCAGTATACTGAGACTATAAAGCTGGAAAACATAAAAAACTAAAAACAAAACCGTGAAACCCAAAACCGTGAATGTTACAGCACACATGCAAACACAAGCACACCTACCTCCGTACAACAACAAAACACACACACACCCTTCCTATAAGCAGGGGGGCAAGCCCCCCTGCACCCCCCACCCCCCTACTTATATATATTAACTCCGAGGTTGCACTAAACACCAACACACACAAAACCCAGCACCATACATTCCACACACCCCTCACGCAAACACACATAACACAGATACAAACACCACCAGTCTCAACACTGACACACTCACACTCTCAACTATGTACCCTAGCCCACACCTAACACTCCCCAACACACTCACAAACACACAAACCCTCCCCATAAACCTTAAAAAACACCACACTTACCTAATGTGCTGTCAATACCGTGGGTCTGACATTTCCGGGTTCAATATTCTGCAGTTTCATGCAACTGCCGATTTGACACTTTGGTCTCGAGATACTGAAATTTGACATTTCAGTATTTTGAGATTCCAAAGTGTTTATATATATATATATATATATATATATATATATATATATATATATATATATATATATGTATATATATATATATATATATATATATATATATGTTATATTGTGTTGCGTTATTGTACCTTAGTTCTGAAGAAGTCAAGTTATAGCGCTTAATGTGAATAAAGGAGTTTATTGCTATATCTCGGCTCTTGAGCTTCCTCCATCCATTTTTTGTTTTAGTTTTAAGCTTGTTCATGGTTTGAGTTTGAATTGGTTTGTTATGGAAAGGGTTGCTAGAGTCAGCACCAGAGTTGACAATTTCTGAACATTGCAGGATAATTTGTCTTCTAGTATTGGTGAACCTTACACTGTTGATTGATCAGCTCTCGCAGAGGCAGATGACTTGTTCACAAATACTTGATCATAATATCTCTAAATCGAGGCTCAGTGTGGGTCCACTGGACCAGTTTTTTCAGAGAGTGGAGTCTTCAGGGATTATGCCAGTGCAGAGACCTCGTGACTTTTCAAATGACCTACTGGGTTTCTCGGATGTGAGTATGACACTTCCGGTGGTTAACAGAGCAGAAGGGCTTGCTAATCCAGACAGCGGTGATGTAGTAAACTTGAACAATTGGTTGAATAATGTTTTTTCTTGGTCCTCCAATTCACATGTTTATTGAGAGGACCTTGGATTGCTTGATAAATAACGAAAAACTTTTTTCCGGCTTGGTTCTTATGTATCAGAAGCTGCAACTTCAAAGCAGCTATTTAAGGGAATGTTTGCTTGTTGAAAGGATACCTAAAGGTATGCACAGCTGGAAATACCCCATAGCCTTAGTCAAGGACTCCGCATTGCATTCAATAGGAATGGATGCGAATTACTTGAGGTACTGATTAAAGAATAGACTTAACAAATTAGATTCTATTATGAAAAATGAGTTGTTATTTGAATCCAAGATAGGCCAGTATAATAACTTATTTGCTAAAGTGGAACATGAACTTGATGTGCTAAAAAAATAAAAAGATAAAGAAACTTCACAGGGATTTAGTTGAATATGAAAAGGGGATTGCTTATCCCCCCACCTAATACAGGTAAGAAA
>NC_056725.1:44706539-44726965 GCF_019279795.1 Protopterus annectens
GTAATTTCATTTCATAGACAGGAAATGGACAGTAAACAGCAGTAATACAGAATAAAAATTACTTTTCCATAGCACGGCGAGCACTGGATTTGCACAGCAGTTTACCAAGTGTTTACGCATGCAAGGTACACATTTGCAATACTTTCCATGTTTGTGCGCAGTTAAGCAGTGTGCAAATGCAAGCTGCATTGAGAAAAAGTATGAGAGTTAGTACTGAGTCTATGAAACACACCTGGTGATAACCATCTTTAATGCAATGACATGAATTCTTTATAGTACATGTGTTGCTCTGATTTGTTATAGTGCAGTGGGGTTAAGCAGCACTGAGCAGAGGTAACTGCAGTATTTTGCTACTGCTCATGGCCACTGTCCATTGGTGAGTGATGCATACCTCTGTGCAAACATGAAGTCCAAAAAATGAAGGGATACATTGTTTTTTCAGCTATTTATGTAGGTTGTGTGTGATTCTATTTTTGACAAGATTAAAAGTGTTAAAATGGGGTAGATAGGAGAGTGGTGAAATGGGGAGCAAGCAGGGGGAAGAAAAAGGGAAAGCAGTGAAGGAATGTACAGTAGGGAGGTAGGAAAGAACCATAGCTATCTATTTCTTTAACAATGTAAATTGAAAATATGTGCAGAATATTAACTGAATTTGGACTGTCACTCCCACAAAGTGGGGTGACCACAATGCAATCATGTTGTATAGCCAATTAGACTGAATCAACTGTGTCAAGAAGATATGTGTGTGAAATGGAGAGCTACGTATGGTATGATATTTTTTTGGGGGACAGGTGTCCATTTTTTTTTTATTCCAGTAAGAGAGGAATGTTGAGGAATGTAGGTATGTCTGGGTTAGGTGAGTTGGGTAGGTGAGGAAGCAGTTGCAGACATACAAGACAAACAAGACAAGAGACAGGAATGGTGATGAACGCAAAAGGCTTGGAACACCCAAGCCCATGCCCGTCAAGCTTGGAGACAGTGAGAATCAAGTCCTCACGTACTGGACTGTCATTACTGTCACCTTACTCCTCTGGTGGCTGGAGAGCTTGATGTCTCCTCCTCCTCCTCTGGAACCTGAGAGAGAACAGCCTCTCCATCTGGTGTAGGCATGCACCAATGGTATGGTGCACGACCTTATGCACCATCCCTGGCAACTCGCTATGGATGATGAAATCACCACCTCAGCTACTGATCCCAGAGGGTACCACTGCACAAACCTCTGGGGCAGGACTACCTGAATGTGCAGGTAGTGCAGGGGCAGTGGCAGTGCTGTGCATTGGTGCTGGAGCTGGTGGAGCAGGGGGAGGCTAGCCTACTCACTGTGCTGTGGAGCATTTAGTGATGTGGTACACATGGATGACATGGAGACATTTTGACAACACATAATGGAAAATAAAAAAGACAGTGCTTAGAGTTGGGGGTAAGATAAAAAAAGAGATACAATTAGTACCATCATATGTGACATACAATGCATTAATACAATTATGCAACTCTTTTATCTTAAGTATTACATTTAAGTATATCTCCTAACAGATACACACTGTACTACACATTGCTGAAAGTAATCTTTGATGTCCTTCTATTCCTCTGTTGCAGTATTCTTAACATGAGGGAATTGCCTGTCGTGATGACCCAATGTTGGTAAATATACAGAAGACTTTTACTCCTAGGGGTGCATGGTACATTACATGTAGACTGCTGTCAGACATCAGCAATAAAAGTGACATATAGGTTCATAGGTAGGTACTAGGCTATTGGCCCTAGGGCCTGTATAAGCCTAACCAAACGGTACCCTGGCTTTTGCCACCCAAGAAAATTATTTTCCTGTGCCCCTGTCAAGCAGAGCCACAGAAGTGATCCCAGGGTGAATTTCCTATCTCCCATCCAATCATCAAGATTTTTCTTAAAGAGTGCTAATGAGGAGCTTTGTTTGATATAGATAGGTAGTTTGTTCAAGAGTATGGGAAGTCTCTGATATAGGAATCTATCCCTACAGTATGTTCTGTTTATTGTGGTGACAATGTTTAGGTCCCTAGAGCATGTAGCTTGAAGGGATTGGGATTTCATTACATGGAGCATGTCCAACAGCTCTCGGTTTGACATAGCTTTGTATGTTAGGCAGAGATCGCCTCTGAGTAGGCGATATGTGACAGAGTAAAGCTGAAGTTTTTTGAGATGGTCTGCGTAGGGCATCTGTTTGAGGCAGGTAATCCTCTTTGTGAGGTATTTATGTGGCCTTTCCAGTTGTTGTAGATATCTTGTGAGGTACATACCAAAAGGGGTGTTGTACTCTATAATGGGTCTAATGAGTGATGAGTAGAGGGGAGCAATGACCTCTTTTTTCTATGGAGGAGAAACATTTTGTGATAAGGTGTGCCACATAGAAGGATTTCCTGACTACTGTGGTGATGTAATTATCAAAGGAGAGACTACTGTCCACCTGTGTCCCAAGGTCTCTTATCACACTTTCGGTGTTAAGTAGACTACCGCCTATGTGGTAATTCATGGGTACAGAGTTTTTACCAAAAGGGATGACAATGCACTTTTTGGCATTGAGCTTGAGGCCATGGCTTTGACACCAGGTATCTGTCTCAGTGAGGCTCTTTTGTAGGATTTCCACATCGTTAGGAGATTTGATTATGGCTCCTAGTTTGCAATCATCTGCAAACTTTGTTAGACAAAGACCTGCTGTGTTAGCCTGTACTTCAGAGAAGTAGATACCAAACAGGAGAGGACCTAGGACTGAACCCTGTGGTACTCCACTTGTCACTGGTCTGAAGTTGGATTTGGAGTATACTACTTTCACAGTGTGGGTTCAGTCAGTGAGCCAGTTGGCAATCCATCTTGTGACATAGGGATTTATACCTAGTTTGTCTATAATTCCAGATGGGGGATGGTGTCAAAAGCCTTGGCGAGATCTAGATAGGCTGTGTGGACCACCTTACCCTCATCTACAGCTTCGGTGACCACTTCAAAGAAGTCCATCAGGTTTAGGAGACATGATCTGCCTTTTACAAACCGAACTGGGTAGAGTCCAGAGTTTGGAAATTACCAATGTCAATGTTTATAAGTTCCATGATGATACACTCCATAGCCTTGCAGACCAGGCTGGTCAGGCTAATGGGGCGGTAGTTCCTGGGGTCCATGGTGGCTCCCCCTTTGTGGAGTGGGATAACTGTTGCTGTGCACCATTCAGTGGGCACAAAGCCTGAGGTGAGGCTATGATTGAACAAGGTACTTAGGTGGGGTGCCAATTCATTCAGTAGTTCATGTAGAACGCAGCCTGGGATGTTGTCAGGTCCTGTGGATGCTGTGTTCTTGGCTTTGGAGAGTGTGTTTTATACCTGTGCAGCTGTGATTACAGGTACTTTGCATTCTTCCAGTATAGAGATAGGCCCTTTAGGGGATGAGAGAGGGGTAAAGTTAGCACTGAACCTATCTAACAAGATGTTGGCAATATCAGTTGGCTCTGTATATTTAGTGCCATTGTGCTGTAACAGAGCAGATCTGAGTGTTGCCATTGAGATTCTTGACATAGCTATAGAATGCTTTGTGGTTGTCTTTAGAATCAGTGGCAATTTTGTTTTCATAATTAGTTTATGAGGGATCTCAGGTTCTTACTGAGGCTGACCACGGAGTTCCTCCAATCATGGGATTTTACTCTTTTTTGCAATGGTTTCTTTCTTCTGTTGCAGAGTTTGTTTATAGCAGGGGACCACCAGACTGGCTTCCTTTTTTTGGATGATAGCATCTTGGTTCTGTTAGGGATTGCACAATCCATGCACTCATGTAAGTGCTTATAAAGTGCAATTGTATAGGATCCAGCAGTCATATCTCAATTGTCCATCAGCATGGGTGCCGTGAAGTTTGCACTTCTGTCTTAAGAAGCGTGAAGTTGGCTTTGGAGAAATGTTTTACGGTGGTTTCCCTAATGGGGGGTGGGGCTAGGATGTGGATGTCTAGGGTGATTTGTTTGTGGTCGGATCTGACCAATGAGGAATTGACCTCTGGTGTGGAACACTGGTTGCCCATGTTGGTAATGACCAGGTCTAGGATATTGCTGTCCCTGGTTAGGGTGTGGATAAGTTGATCCAAGGCATTGGAATTTATGAATTCCAGAAAACATTGAGCACAAGAGTTGGTACATGAGTAGTTTTCCCAGTTAATGGTGGGGTAGTTGAAATTGCCCATTATTAGGGTGTTAGGATGTACCCTAATATTTTCCAGTGTATCAAGAAATGAGGAGTGGGAATCCCGGGGCATGGTGGGGGATCTGTAGCAAGCTACAATTTGCATTGCGGTCTTGCCCAGAGTTAGTTGCACTTGGATAATTTCAGATGCATTATGCTGAGCAACTAGCCTGGAGGTGTGGATATCCTTAATGAATATGGAAACGCCCCCGCCTTTAGTCTTCAGTCCATGTTAGGTGGCCGAAAGGTGTGGTATGAATTATAGCCTGGTAATGCAGGGGTGCTCTCTGGAGCCTTGAACCAGGTCTCTGTCACTGCACAGATGTTGATGTTCTCCATTTTAAGGAGTGCCTCAAGTGAGTGCATTTTGAGGTTTAGACTTCTAGCATTGAGTAGCATTACCCTCAGATTTTGCTTGCTTGTACCTGTTATGGTGGTGAATTTGTCATTTGAATCTTGCCTTAAAAATGCACTATAGGGGTGGCAAGAGCCTTAGCCAGTATCCAGAATCCCAAGGGCGACAGGTGCAGGCCATCTCTGGCAAAGCATCGTGGTTTGTCGGTCATGTCATCCCAGGCAGACAGATACTGGATCCCCTTAGAATGACACCAGAAGCTTAGCCAATTGTTGAAGTCAATCATTTTGTCCTTGTACTGTGGTATCATTCTGGGTGATGGCAGGATGCTACTCAGGGCTAGGGTCATACCTGCCTGGGCTACAAGATCAGAAAGCTCCTCCATGTCTCTCTTCATGTAGTCCAGGGAGGTACATCTCAGGTCATTCACACCAACATGGACAATGACAGAGTCATATTTGTACTTGCTGTGGAGTGATCTGAGTGCATGCCTTATGTGGCGGATCCTGGCACCTGATAGGCAGCTGACAGTGACTTTCTCCTTGTTTAGCCTGGTGAATGGAACATCAGTGTGCCTGACTATAGAGTCACCGATGACTAGAGTGTTAGGTACGTTGTTATGCCTCATGGGCTGTGGTTGAGTGGCACACTGAGTTTGTGGGCTATGTTTCATTTAGGTTCTGTTGGGGGGGTGGAGGTTGCTTGAATTTCTGCTTTGGAGGTCCCTGTTGCTTGGGTAGCCTCCATGAAGGTTGGTGTGTGTTTTGTGTTTCTATGTGTGTGTTTTTGGTAGTGTAGATTTTGAGGGACTACGTGATGAGTGTGGTGTGGTGCAAGTGTTTAACTTCTCCTCTTGACTGTCTAGTCCAGTCTTGGGTGAAGAGAGCTTTGCTTCCAGTTTGGTTATATAAGTGCATCTCTCACAGGTTGTAGTATTGGGTGGTAGGAGGAGAGAGTTGTTTGTGTACATCAGGCAATTGCTGCATTGCCCCAAGATGCCCAGATTCATCAGGTAGACAGGAGAAAACACTGGGAGCTGACCCTCAGACATGCCTGGATAGGTGCTTATTTATTAAGCACTAAAAACTGTTTTTCTCTAGACAATTGAGGAAAGTTGAGTGCTGCAGTAATTTGTAGCTTATTTAGTGCCTACAATAAGTTCTGAATAAGTGCTGAGCTCAAAGAAACAGATTTGAGTGCTGATACTAGAAAACTGGCTAGTTCTAAGAAACAAAATTAAGCTAGAAGTCTTCCCACCAAAACAGAAAGGCTTGGGGGCTCAGAAGCTTACAAACAGTCATGGATACAGCAAATCTGTATCTAGACTAGACAACTTATAGGAAAGGCAGGAAACAAGCTTAGAAAATTTTTTTTGTGTAAAGTGAGGAGCAGAAGCTGACTGGGTTGGCCTTGTCAAATGTTCTCCCTGGAATAGGTAGAATGAGGTAATGCACTAGACTGGGAGGAGTGTCCCAGATCAAATTTACAGTAGGGGTGGGCAACTGCAAAGCCACCAAGTATAAAAATAAGATATAAAGAAGGAGGGAGGGTGGGGAACAGAAATCAGAACAAACAAACCCAACCAGATGCTTAACAATTGAAGAAAATTCTACTTAGTACCTCACACACAGTGAGTAAAATAAAAGTGCTATCAATAACTCAGAAATAAGCAAGAAACAGGATACTTAATGTTATATATCTCAGATTCTTTAGCTCAGAGCCCTTCCCCCGACATCCTCCGATTAGCTCAGTGTGAAATGGCAGAAACAGTCACAAGTAACAAAGTTGAAACCTGAAACAACTTTAAAAAAAAGCTTGAAAGAACCAATGAGGTGCTTATTCCAAGGCGTAGTCCAGGCAACCCCAGTCAGCCAATGACCGCAAACAATTCACTCTCACTGAAATGCTATACTGGCCTTGGCTAAGCTATGATGGCCTGGGACATGTGCTCAGAAACACAGCCTCTACTAACAGACAACAAGGCCCAAAACACAAGCCTGAGTATGGACAATGCTACACTACCAACACTACTTAGGTAGAAAAAAACTGCAGAAATGTTTAAGCAGATAAAGGATCAAGGAGACTGTAGAGAATGCTTTTAAATGCAAACAAGTTATATGATACACTCTTAGCAGGAAATCAGAACAAACAAACCCAAACAGATGCTTAACAATTGTAGAAAATTCTACTTAATACCTCACACACAGTGTGTAAAATAAAAGTGCTATCAATAACTCAGAAATAAGCAAGAAACAGGATACTTAATGTTATATATCTCAGATTCGTTAGCTCAGAGACCTTCCCCCGACGTCCTCCAATTAGCTCAGTGTGAAATGGCAGAAACAGTCTCAAGTAACAAAGTTGAAACCTGAAACAAGTTTAAAAAAAGCTTGAAAGAACCAATGAGGTGCTTATTCCAAGGCGTAGTCTAGACAACCCCAGTCAGCGAATGACCACAAACAATTCACTCTCACTGAAATGTTATACTGGCCTTGGCTAAGCTATGATGACCTGGGAAATGTGCTCAGAAACACAGCCTCTACTAACAGACAACTAGGCCGAAAACACAAGCCTAAGTATGGACAATGCTACACTACCAACACTACTTAGGTAGAAAAAACTGCAGAAATGTTTAAACAGAAAAAGGTTCAAGGAGACTGTAGAGAAAGCTTTTAAAGGCAAACAAGTTATATGGTACACTCCTAGCAGGAAATCAGAAGAAACAAACCAAACCAGATGCTTAACAATTGTAGAAATTTCTACTTAATACCTCACACACAGTGAGTAAAATAAAAGTGCTATCAATAACTCAGAAATAAGCAAGAAACAGGATACTTAATGTTATATATCTCAGATTCGTTAGCTCAGAGCCATTCCCCCGACATCCTCCGATTAGCTCAGTGTGAAATGGCAGAAACAGTCACAAGTAACAAAGTTGAAACCTGAAACAACTTTAAAAAAAGCTTGAAAGAACCAATGAGGTGCTTATTCGAAGGCATAGTTCAGGCAACCCCAGTCAGCCAATGACCAGAAACAATTCGCTCTCACTGAAATGCTATACTGGCCTTGGTTAAGCTATGATGACCTGGGACATGTGCTCAGAAACACAGCCTCTACTAACAGACAACTAGGCTCAAAAAACAAGCCTGAGTATGGACAATGCTACACTACCAACACTACTTAGGAAGAAAAAACAGCAGAAATGTTTAAACAGATAAAGGACCAAGGCGACTCTAGAGAATGCTTTTAAATGCAAACAAGTTATATGATACACTCATAGCAGGAAATCAGAATAAACAAACCCAACCAGATGCTTAAGAATTGTAGAAAATTCTACTTAATACCTCACACATAGTGAGTAAAATAAAAGTGCTATAAAGAACTCAGAAATAAGCAAAAAGCAGGATACCTAATGTTATATATCTAAGATTCGTTAGCTCAGAGCCCTTCCTCCGACATTTTCTGATTAGCTCAGTGTGAAATGGCAGAAACAGTCACAAGTAGCAAAACTGAAACATGAAACAACTATAAAAAAAAGCTTGAAAGAACCAATGATGTGCTTATTCCAAGGCGTAGTCCAGGCAACCCCAGTTAGCCAGTGACCACAAACAATTCATTTTCACTGAAATTCTATACTGGCCTTGGCTAAGCTATGATGACCTGGAACTTGTGCTCAGAAACACAGCCTCTACTAACAGACAGCTATGCCCAAAACACAAGCCTGAGTATGCACAATACTATACTACCAACACTACTTAGGTAGAGAAAAGTTCAGAAATGTTTAAACAGATAAAGGATCAAGGAGACTTTAGAGAATGCTTTTAAATGCAAATAAGTTATATGATACACTCCTAGCAGGAAATCAGAATAAACAAACCCAACCAGATGCATAAAAATTGTAGAAAATTCTAGTTAATACCTCATACACAGCGAGTAAAACAAAAGTATTATAAATAACTCAGAAATAAGCAAAAAACAGGATACTTAATATTGTATATCTCAGATTTGTTAGCTCAGAGCCCTTCCTCCGATGTCTTCCAACTAGCTCAGTGTGAAATGGCTGAAACAGTCGTAAGTAACAAAGTTTAAACCTGAAACAACTTAAAAAAAAAAGCTTGAAAGAACCAATGAGGTGCTTATTCCAAGGAGTAGTCCAGGCAACCCCAATCAGCCAATGACCACAAACAATTCACTCTCACTGAAATACAATACTGGCCTTGGCTAAGCTATGATGATCCCAAACTTGTGCACAGAAACACAGCCTCTACTAACAGACAACTAGGCCCAAAACACAAGCCTGAGCATGGACAATGCTACACTACCAACACTACCTAGGTAGAAAAAACTGCAGAAATGTTTAAACTGATAAAGGATCAAGGAGACACTAGAGAATGCTTTTAAATGCAAACAAGTTACATGGTACACTCCTAGCAGGAAATCAGAACAAACAAACCAAACCATATGCTTAACAATTGTAGAAAATTCTACTTCATACCTCACACACAGTGAGTAAAATAAAAGTGTTATAAATAACTCAGAAATAAGCAAAAAGAGGATACTTAATGTTACATATCTCAGATTCGTTAGCTCAGAGCCATTCCTACGACATCCTCAGATTAGCTCAGTGTGAAATGGCAGAAACAGTCACAAGTAACAAAGTTGAAACCTGAAACAACTTTAGAAGAAAGCTTGAAAGAACCAATGAGGTGCTTATTCCAAGGCGTAGTGCAGGAAATCCAAGTTAGCCAATGACCACAAACAATTCACTCTGCGTGAAATGCAATACTGGCCTTGGCTAAGCTATGATGACCTGGAACTCGTGCTCAGAAACACAGACTCTACTAACAGACAACTAGGCCCAAAACACAAGCCTGAGTGTGGGCAATGCTACACTACCAACACTACTTAGGTAGAAAAAACTGCAGAAATGTTTAAACAGATAAAGGATCAAAGAGACTCTGGAGAATGCTTTTAAATGCAAACAAGTTATATGATACACTCCTAGCAGGAAATCAGAACAAAAAAACCCAACCAGATGCTTAACAGTTCTAGAAATTTCTACTTAATACCTCACATGCAGTGAGTAAAATAAAAGTGCTATAAATAACTATAACTCAGAAATAAGCAAAAAACAGGATACTTAATGTTATATATCTCAGATTCATTAGCTCAGAGCCCTTCCTCCGATGTCCTCCAGTTAGCTCAGTGTGAAATTGTAGAAACAGTCAAAATGAAACCTGAAACAATTTAAAAAAAAGCTTGAAAGAAGCAATGAGGTGTTTATTCCAAGGCATAGACCAGGCAACTCCAGATAGCCAATGACCACAAGCAATTCACTCTCACTGAAATTCTATACTGGCCTTGGCTAAGCTATGATGACCTGGGCATGTGCTCAGAAACACAGCCTCTACTAACAGTCAACTAGGTTGATAACACAAGCCTGATCATGGACAATGCTACACTATCAACACTACTTAGGTAGAAACAACCCCAGAAATGTTTAAACTGATACAGGATCAAAGAGACTCTGGAGAATGTTTTTAAATGCAAACAAGTTATATGATACACACTTAGCAGGAAATCAGAAGAAAAAAACCCAACAAGATGCTTAACAATTGTAGAAAATTCTACTTAATACCTCACACATAGTGAGTAAAATAAAAGTGCTATAAAGAACTCAGAAATAAGCAAAAAGCAGGATACCTAATGTTATATATCTAAGATTCGTTAGCTCAGAGCCCTTCCTCCGACATTTTCCGATTAGCTCAGTGTGAAATGGCAGAAACAGTCACAAGTAGCAAAACTGAAACATGAAACAACTATAAAAAAAAGCTTGAAAGAACCAATGATGTGCTTATTCCACGGCGTAGTCCAGGCAACCCCAGTTAGCCAATGACCACAAACAGTTCACTCTCACTGAAATGCTATACTGGCCTTGGCTAAGCTATGATGACCTGGAACTTGTGCTCAGAAACACAGCCTATACTAACAGACAACTAGGTTCAAAACACAAGCCTGAGTATGAACAATACTATACTACCAACACTACTGAGGCAGAAAAAACTGCAGAAATGTTTAAACAGATAAAGGATCAAGGAGACTCTAGAGAATGCTTTTAAATGCAAACAAGTTATATGATACACTCCTAGCAGGAAATCAGAATAAACAAACCCAACCAGATGCATAAAAATTGTAGAAAATTCTACTTAATACCTCACACACAGTGAGTGAAATAAAAGTGTTATAAATAACTCAGAAATAAGCAAAAAACAGGATATTTAATGTTATATATCTCAGATTCGTTAGCTCAGAGCCCTTCCTCCGATGTCTTCCGACTAGCTCAGTGTGAAATGGCTGAAACAGTCGCAAGTAACAAAGTTGAAACCTGAAACAACTTAAAAAAAAAAAGCTTGAAAGAACCAATGAGGTGCTTATTCCAAGGAGTAGTCCAGGCAACCCCAGTCAGCCAATGACCACAAACAATTCACTCTCACTGAAATACAATACTGGCCTTGGCTAAGCTATGATGATCCCAAACTTGTGCACAGAAACACAGCCTCTACTAACAGACAACTAGGCCCAAAACACAAGCCTGAGCATGGACAATGCTACACTACCAACACTACCTATGTAGAAAAAAACTGCAGAAATGTTTAAACTGATAAAGGATCAAGGAGACACTAGAGAATGCTTTTAAATGCAAACAAGTTATATGGTACACTCCTAGCAGGAAATCAGAACAAACAAACCAAACCATATGTTTAACAATTGTAGAAAATTCTACTTAATACCTCACACACAGTGAGTAAAATAAAAGTGTTATAAATAACTCAGAAATAAGCAAAAAGAGGATACTTAATGTTACATATCTCAGATTCATTAGCTCAGAGCCATTCCTACGACATCCTCAGATTAGCTCAGTGTGAAATGGCAGAAACAGTCACAAGTAACAAAGTTGAAACCTGAAACAACTTTAGAAGAAAGCTTGAAAGAACCAATGAGGTGCTTGTTCCAAGGCGTAGTGCAGGAAATCCCAGTTAGCCAATGACCACAAACAATTCACTCTCAGTGAAATGCAATACTGGCCTTGGCTAAGCTATGATGACCTGGAACTTGTGCTCAGAAACACAGACTCTACTAACAGACAACTAGGTCCAAAACACAAGCCTGAGTGTGGGCAATGCTACACTACCAACACTACTTAGGTAGAAAAAACTGCAGAAATGTTTAAACAGATAAAGGATCAAAGAGACTCTGGAGAATGCTTTTAAATGCAAACAAGTTATATGATACACTCCCAGCAGGAAATCAGAACAAAAAAACCCAATCAGATGCTTAAAAGTTGTAGAAATTTCTACTTAATACCTCACACGCAGTGAGTAAAATAAAAGTGCTATAAATAACTATAACTCAGAAATAAGCAAAAAACAGGATACTTAATGTTATATATCTCAGATTCATTAGCTCAGAGCCCTTCCTCCGATGTCCTCCAGTTAGCTCAGTGTGAAATTGTAGAAACAGTCAAAATGAAACCAGAAACAATTTAAAAAAAAGCTTGAAAGAACCAATGAGGTGTTTATTCCAAGGCATAGACCAGGCAACTCCAGATAGCCAATGACCACAAGCAATTCACTCTCACTGAAATTCTATACTGGCCTTGGCTAAGCTATGATGACCTGGGACATGTGCTCAGAAACACACAGTCAACTAGGTTGAAAACACAAGCCTGATCATGGACAATGCTACACTATCAACACTACTTAAGTAGAAAAAACTCCAGAAATTTTTAAACTGATACAGGATCAAGGAGATTCTGGAGAATGTTTTTAAATGCAAACAAGTTATATGATACACACTTAGCAGGAAATCAGAACAAAAAAACCCAACCAGATGCTTAACAATTGTAGAAAATTCTACTTAATACCTCACACACAGTGAGTAAAATAAAAGTGCTATAAATAACTCACAAATAAGCAATAAACAGGATACAGCCCTTCCTCCGATGCCCTCCAATCAGCTCAGTGTGAAATGGCAGAAACAGACATAAGTAACAAAGTTGAAACCTGAAACAACTTTAAAAAAAAGGTTGAAAGAACTAATGAGGTGCTTATTACAAGGCGTAGTCCAGGCAACTCCAGGCAGCCAATGACCACAAACAGTTCACTCTCACTGAAATGCAATACTGGATTGGCAAAGCTTTGATGACCTGGAACTTGTGCTCAGAAACACAGCCTCTACTAACAGACAACTCGGCCGAAAACACAAGCCTGAGTATGAACAATACTATACTATCAAAACTACATAGGTAGAAAAAACTGCAGAAATGTTTAAACAGATAAAGGCTCAAGGAGACTCTAGAGAATGCTTTTAAATGCAATCAAGTTATATGATACACTCCTAGCAGGAAATCAGAACAAACAAACCCAACCAGATGCTTAATAAGTGTAGAAATTTCTACTTAATACCTCACACACAGTCAGTAAAATAAAAGTGCTATAAATAACTCAGAAATAAGCAAAAAACAGGATACTTAATGTTTTATATCTCAGATTCTTTAGCTCAGAGCCCTTCCTCAGACGTCCTCCAATTAGCTCAGGGTGAAATGGCAGAAATAGTCACAAGTAACAAAGATGAAAGCTAAAACAACTTAAAAAAAAAAGCTTTAAAGAACAAATGAGTTGCTTATTACAAGGCGTAGTCCAGGCAACCCCAGTTAGCCAATGACCACAAACAGTTCACTCTCACTGAAATTCTATACTGGCCTTGGCTAAGCTATGATGACATGGGACATGTGCTCAGAAACACAGCCTCTACTAACAGACAACTAGGCCCAAAACACAAGCCTGAGCATGGACAATGCTACACTATCAACACTACCTAGGTAGAAAAAAACTGCAGAAATGTTTAAACTGATAAAGGATCAAGGAGACACTAGAGAATGCTTTTAAATGTACACAAGGTCTATGATAAACTCCTAGCAGGAAATCAGAACAAACAGACCCAACCAGATGCCTAACAATTGTAGAAAATTCTGCTTAATACCTCACGCATAGTGAGTAAAATAAAAGTGATATAAATAACTCAGAAATAAGCAAAAACAGGATATTTATTGTTATATATCTCAGATTCGTTAGCTTAGAGCCCTTCCTCAGACGTCCTCCAGTTAGCTCAGTGTGAAATGGCAGAAAAAGTCACAAGTAACAAAGATGAAACCTGAAACAACTAAAAAAAAAAAAAAGATTGAAAGAACCAATGAGGTGCTTATTCCAAGACGTAGTCCAGGCAACCCCAGTCAGCCAATGACCACAAACAATTCACCCTCTCTAAATTCTGGCCTTGGCTAAGCTATGATGACCTGGAACTTGTACTCAGAAACACAGCCTCTACTAACAGACAACTAGGCCCAACACAAGCCTGAGAATGGGCAATGCTACACTACCAACACTACTTAGGTAGAAAAAACTGCAGAAATGTTTAAACAGATAATGGATCAAGGAAAGGAGACTCTAGAGAATGCTTTTAAATGCAATCAAGTTATATGATACACTCATAGCAGGAAATCAGAACAAACAAACCAAACCAGATGCTTAATAATTGTAGAAATTTCTACTTAATACCTCACACACAGTGAGTAAAATAAAAGTGCTATAAATAACTCAGAAATAAGCAAAAAACAGGATACTTAATGTTATATATCTCAGATTCTTTAGCTCAGAGCCCTTCCTCCGATGTCCTCCAATTACCTCAGTGTGCAATGGCAGAAATAGTCACAAGTAACAAAGATGAAAGCTGAAACAACTTAAAAAAAAAGCTTGAAAGAGCCAATGAGGTGCTTATTCCAAGGCGTAGTCCAGGCAACTACAGTTAGCCAATGAACACAAACAATTCACTCTCACTGAAATTCTATACTGGCCTTGGTTAAGCTATGTTGATGTGGGACATGTGCTCAGAAACACAGCCTCTACTAACAGACAACTAGGGCCAAAACACAAGCTTGAGCATGGACAATGCTACACTATCAATATTACCTAGGTAGAAAAAAACTGCAAGGAGACACTAGGGAATGCTTTTAAATGCAAACAAGTTATATGATACACTCCTAGCAGGAAATCAGAACAAAGAAACCCAAACAGATGCTTAACAATTGTAAAAAATGTACTTAATACCTCACACACAGTGAGTAAAATAAAAGTGCTATAAATAACATAGAAATAAGCAAAAAACAGGATACTTAATGTTATATATCTCAGATTCTTTAGCTCAGAGCCCTTCCTCCAACATCCTCTGATTTGCTCAGTGTGAAATGGCAGAAACAGTCACAAGTAGTTGGGAGGGTGGCCTAATGGTTAAGGTGTTTGCCTTACAGACACAAGCTGCTGGGTTCAAGTCTCACAAGGGATAATTGGCTAGGCTTAAAATGGCTCGCAAGGGTAGTTAGCCTAGTACTAATCTATGAACCTATGAACCTAATCTATGAACCTATGAGTAAGAAAGATGAAACTTGAAACAACTTTAAAAAAAAGCTTGAAAGAACCAATGAGGTGCTTATTCCAAGGCGTAGTCCAGGCAACCCCATTCAGACAATGACCACAAACAATTTGTTCTCACTGAAATGCTATATTGGCTAAGCTATGATTACCTGGACCTGTGCTCAGAAACTCAGCCATTACTAACAGACAACAAGGTCGAAAACACAAGCCTGAGTATGCACAATGCTACACTACCAACCCTACTTAGGTAGAAAATACTGCAGAAATGTTTAAACAGATAAAGGATCAAGGAGACTACAGAGAATGCTTTTAAATGCAAACAAGTTATATAATACACTCCTAGCAAGAAATCAGAATAAACAAACCCAACCAGATGCTTAACAATTGTAGAAAGTTCTACTTAATACCTCACACACAGTGAGTAAAATAAAAGTGCTATAAATAACTCAGAAATAAGCAAAAAACAGGATACTTAATGTTATATATCTCAGATTCGTTAGCTCAGAGCCCTTCCTCCGACGTCCTCCAATTAGCTCAATGTGAAATGGCAGAAAGAGTCACAAGTGACAAAGATGAAACCTGAAACAACTTAAAGAAAAAGCTTGAAAGAACCATTGAGGTGCTTATTCCAAGGCGTAGTCCAGGCAACCCCAGTTAGCCAATGACCACAAACAATTCACTCTCACTGAAATTCTATACTGGCCTTGGCTAAGCTATGATTACCTGGGACATGTGCTCAGAAAAACAGCCTCTACTAACAGACAACTAGGCCTAAAACACAAGCCTGAGTATGAACAATACTATACTACCAACACTACTTAGGTAGAGAAAACTCCAGAAATGTTTAAACAGATAAAGGATCAAGGAGACTCTAGAGAATGCTTTTAAATAAAAGAAAGTTATATGATACACTCCTAGCAAGAAAACAGAATAAACAAACCCAACCAGATGCATAAAAATTGTAGAAAATTCTACTTAATACCTCACACACAGTGAGTAAAATAAAAGTGTTATAAATAACCCAGAAATAAGCAAAAAACAGGATACTTAATGTTATATATCTCAGATTCGTTATCTCAGAACCCTTCCTGTAATGTCTTCCGATTATCTCAGTGTGAAATGGCAGAAACAGTCACAAATAACAAAGTTGAAACCTGAAACAACTTAAAAAAAAAAGCTTGAAAGAACCAATGAGGTGCTTATTCCAAGGAGTAGTCCAGGCAACCCCAGTCAACCAATGACCACAAACAATTCACTCTCACTGAAATGCTATACTGGATTGGCAAAGCTATGATGACCTGGAACTTGTGCTCAAAAGCACAGCCTCTACTAACAGACAACTTGGCCGAAAACACAAGCCTGAGTATGAACAATACTATACTACCAAAACTACTTAGGTAGAAAAAACTGCAGAAATGTTTAAACAGATAAAGGCTCAAGGAGACTTTAGAGAATGCTTTTAATGCAATCAAGTTATACGATACACTCCTAGCAGGAAATCAGAACAAACAAACCCAATCAGATGCTTAATACGTGTAGAAATTTCTACTTAATACCTCACACACAGTCAGTAAAATAAAAGTGCTATACATAACTCAGAAATAAGCAAAAAACAGGATACGTAATGTTTTATATCTCAGATTCTTTAGCTCAGAGCCCTTCCTCAGACGTCCTCCAATTAGCTCAGGGTGAAATGGCAGAAATAGTCACAAGTAACAAAGATGAAAGCTAAAACAACTTGAAAAAAAAAGCTTTAAAGAACAAATGAGTTGCTTATTACAAGGCGTAGTCCAGGCAACCCCAGTTAGCCAATGACCACAGACAGTTCACTCTCACTGAAATTCTATACTGGCCTTGGCTAAGCTATGATGACGTGGGACATGTGCTCAGAAACACAGCCTCTACTAACAGACAACTAGGCCCAAAACACAAGCCTGAGCATGGACAATGCTACACTATCAACACTACCTAGGTAGAAAAAAACTGCAGAAATGTTTAAACTAATAAAGGATCAAGGAGACACTAGAGAATGCTTTTAAATGTACACAAAGTCTATGATAAACTCCTAGCAGGAAATCAGAACAAACAGACCCAACCAGATGCTTAACAATTGTAGAAAATTCTACTTAATACCTCACGCATAGTGAGTAAAATAAACGTGACATAAATAACTCAGAAATAAGCAAAAAACAGGATATTTATTGTTATATATCTCAGATTCGTTAGCTCAGAGCCCTTCCTCAGACGTCCTCCAGTTAGCTCAGTGTGAAATGGCAGAAAAAGTCACAAGTAACAAAGATGAAACCTGAAACAACTAAAAAAAAAAGCTTGAAAGAACCAATGAGGTGCTTATTCCAAGACGAAGTCCAGGCAACCCCAGTCAGCCAATGACCACAAACAATTCACTCTCTCTGAAATTATGGCCTTGGCTAAGCTATGATGACCTGGAACTTGTACTCAGAAACACAGCCTCTACTAACAGACAACAAGGCAGGAAACACAAGCCTGAGCATGGACAATGCTACACTATCAACACTACCTAGGTAGAAAAAAACTGCAGAAATATTTAAACTGATAAAGGGTCAAGGAGACACTAGGGAATGCTTTTAAATGCAAGCAAGTTATATGATACACTCCTAGCAGGAAATCAGAAAAAACAAACCCAAACAGATGCATAAAAATTGTAGAAAATTCTACTTAATACCTCACACACAGTGAGTAAAATAAAAGTGTTATAAATAACTCAGAAATAAGCAAAAAACAGGATACTTAATGTTATATATCTCAGATTCGTTAGCTCAGAGCACTTCCTCCGACATCCTCTGATTAGCTCAGTGTGAAATGGCAGAAACAGTCACAAGTAACAAAGATGAAACCTGAAACAACTTTAAAAAAAAGCTTGAAAGAACCAATGAGGTGCTTATTCCAAGGCGTAGTCCAGGCAACCCCATTCAGACAATGACCACAAACAATTTATTCTCACTGAAATGCTATATTGGCCTTGGCTAAGCTATGATGACCTGGACCTGTGCTCAGAAACACAGGCATTACTAACAGACAACAAGGCCCAACACAAGCCTGAGAATGGGCAATGCTACACTACCAACACTACTTAGGTAGAAAAAACTGCAGAAATGTTTAAACAGATAAAGGATCAAGGAGACTATAGAGAATGCTTTTAAATGCAATCAAGTTATATGATACACTCCTAGCAAGAAATCAGAACAAACAAACCCAACAAGATGCTTAACAATTGCAGAAAAGTCTACTTAATACCTCACACACAGTGAGTAAAATAAAAGTGCTATAAATAACTCAGAAATAAGCAAAAAACAGGATACTTAATGTTATATATCTCAGATTCTTTAGCTCAGAGCCCTTCCTCCGATGTCCTCCAATTATCTCAGTGTGCAATGGCAGAAACAGTCACAAGTAACAAAGATGAAGGCTGAAACAACGTAAAAAAAAGCTTGAAAGAGCCAATGAGGTGCTTATTCCAAGGCGTAGTCCAGGCAACTACAGTTAGCCAATGAGCACAAACAATTCACTCTCACTGAAAATCTATACTGGCCTTGGTTAAGCTATGTTGATGTGGGACATGTGCTCAGAAACACAGCCTCTACTAACAGACAACTAGGGCCAAAACACAAGCTTGAGCATGGACAATGCTACACTATCAATTCCACCTAGGTAGAAAAAAACTGCAAGGAGACACTAGGGAATGCTTCTAAATGCAAACAGGTTATATGATACACTCCTAGCAGGAAATCAGAACAAACAAACCCAACCAGATGCTTAATAATTGTAGAAATTTCTACTTAATACCTAACACACAGTGAGTAAAATAAAAGTGCTATAAATAACATAGAAATAAGCAAAAAACAGGATACTTAATGTTATATATCTCAGATTCTTTAGCTCAGAGCCCTTCCTCCGACATCCTCTGATTTGCTCAGTGTGAAATGGCAGAAACATTCACAAGTAGTTGGGAGGGTGGCCTAATGGTTAAGGTGTTTGCCTTACAGACACAAGCCGCAGGGTTCAAGTCTCACAAGGGATAATTGGCTAGGCTTAAAATGGCTTGCAAGGGTAGTTAGCCTAGAACTAATCTATGAACCTATGACCTAATCTATGAACCTATGAGTAACAAAGATGAAACTTGAAACAACTTTAAAAAAAAGCTTGAAAGAACCAATGAGGTGCTTATTCCAAGGCGTAGTCCAGGCAACCCCATTCAGACAATGACCACAAACAATTTATTCTCGCTGAAATGCTATATTGGCCTTAGCTAAGCTATGATGACCTGGACCTGTGCTCAGAAACACAGCCATTACTAACAGACAACAAGGCCAAAAACACAAGTGTGAGTATGCACAATGCTACACTACTAACCCTACTTAGGTAGAAAATACTGCAGAAATGTTTAAACAGATAAAGGATCAAGGAGACTACAGAGAATGCTTTTAAATGCAAACAAGTTATATGATACACTCCTAGCAAGAAATCAGAACAAACAAACCCAACCAGATGCTTAACAATTGCAGAAAATTCTACTTAATACCTCACACACAGTGAGTAAAACAAAAGTGCTATAAATAACTCAGAAATAAGCAAAAAATGGGATACTTAATGTTATATATCTCAGATTCATTAGCTCAGAGCCCCTCCTCCGACGTCCTCCAATTAGAGCAATGTGAAATGGCAGAAAGAGTCACAAATGAGAAAGATGAAACCTGAAACAACTTAAAAAAAGCTTGAAAGAACCAATGAGGTGCTTATTCCAAGGCGTAGTCCAGGCAACCCCAGTTAGCCAATGACCACAGACAATTCACTCTCACTGAAATTCTATAATGGCCTTGGCTAAGCTATTATTACCTGGGACATGTGCTCAGAAAAACAGCCTCTACTAACAGTCAACTATGCCGAAAACACAAGCCTGAGCATGGACAATGCTACACTATCAACACTACCTAGGTAGAAAAAACTGCAGAAATGTTTAAACTGATAAAGGATCAAGAAGACAGTAGGGAATGCTTTTAAATGCAAACAAGTTATATGATACACTCCTAGCAGGAAATCAGAAAAAACAAACTCAACCAGATGCATAAGAATTGTAGAAAATTCTACTTAATACCTCACACAAAGTGAGTAAAATAAAAGTGTTATAAATAACTCAGAAATAAGTAAAAAACAGGATAATTAATGTTATATATCTCAGATTCGTTAGCTCAGAGCCCTTTTTCCGACGTCCTCCGATTAGCTCAGTGTGAAATGGAAGAAACAATCACAAGTAACAAAACTGAAACCTGGAACAACTTAAAAAAAAAAATCTTGAAAGAACCAATGAGGTGCTTATTCCAAGGCGTAGTCCAGGCAACCCCAGTAAAACCC